>NC_079200.1:2910602-3140157 GCF_029499605.1 Hyla sarda
CAGGACATACAGCAGCTTATAAGTACTGGAAAGACTACATGACTCCTCCAGGACATACAGCAGCTTGATAAGTACTGGGAAGACTACATGACTCCTCCAGGACATACAGCAGCTGATAAGTACTGGAAGACTACATGACTCCTCCAGGACATACAGCAGCTGATAAGTACTGGGAAGACTACATGACTCCTCCAGGACATACAGCAGCTGATAAGTACTGGAAGATTACATGACTTCCTCAGGACATACAGCAGCTTATAAGTACTGAAGATTACATGACTTCCTCCAGGACATACAGCAGCTGATAAGTACTGGAAAGACTACATGACTCCTCCAGGACATACAGCAGCTGATAAGTACTGAAAGACTACATGACTTCCTCCAGGACATACAGCAGCTTATAAGTACTGGAAAGATTACATGACTTCCTCCAGGACATACGGCAGCTTCTAAGTACTGGAAAGACTACATGACTCCTCCAGGACATACAGCGGCTGATAAGTACTGGGAAGATTACATGACTTCCTCCAGGACATACAGCAGCTTATAAGTACTGGAAAGATTACATGACTTCCTCCAGGACATACAGCAGCTGATAAATACTGGAAAGACTAAATGACTCCTCCAGGACATACAGCAGCTGATAAGTACTGGAAAGACTACGTGACTCCTCCAGGACATACAGCAGCTGATAAGTACTGGAAAGACTACATGACTCCTCCAGGACATACAGCAGCTGATAAGAACTGGAAAGACTACATGACTCCTCCAGGATATACAGCAGCTGATAAGTACTGGAAAGACTACATGACTCCTCCAGGACATACAGCAGCTGATAAGTAGTGAAAGACTACATGACTCCTCCAGGACATACAGCAGCTGATAAGTACTGGAAAGACTACATGACTCCTCCAGGACATACAGCAGCTGATAAGTACTGGAAAGACTACATGACTCCTCCAGGATATACAGCAGCTGATAAGTACTGGAAAGACTACATGACTCCTCCAGGACATAGAGCAGCTGATAAATACTGGAAAGACTACATGACTCCTCCAGGACATACAGCAGCTGATAAGTACTGGAAAGACTACATGACTCCTCCAGGATATACAGCAGCTGATAAGTACTGGAAGATTACATGACTTCCTCCAGGACATGCAGCAGCTTATAAGTACTGGAAAGATTACATGACTTCCTCCAGGACATACAGCAGCTGATAAGTACTGGAAAGACTACATGACTCCTCCAGGACATACAGCAGCTGATAAGTACTGGAAAGACTACATGACTCCTCCAGGACATACAGCAGCTGATAAGTACTGGAAAGACTACATGACTTCCTCCAGGACATACAGCAGCTTATAAGTACTGGAAGACTACATGACTCCTCCAGGACATACAGCAGCTGATAAGTACTGGAAAGACTACATGACTCCTCCAGGACATACAGCAGCTGATAAGTACTGGAAAGACTACATGACTTCCTCCAGGACATACAGCAGCTTATAAGTACTGGGAAGACTACATGACTCCTCCAGGACATACAGCAGCTGATAAGTACTGGGAAGATTACATGACTTCCTCCAGGACATACAGCAGCTTATAAGTACTGGAAAGATTACATGACTTCCTCCAGGACATACAGCAGCTTATAAGTACTGGAAAGACTACATGACTTCCTCCAGGATATACAGCAGCTGATAAGTACTGGAAAGACTACATGACGCCTCCAGGACATCCAGCAGCTGATAAGTACTGGAAAGACTACATGACTCCTCCAGGACATACAGCAGCTGATAAGTACTGGAAAGACTACATGACTCCTCCAGGACATACAGCAGCTGATAAGTACTGGAAAGACTACATGACTTCCTCCAGGACATACAGCAGCTTATAAGTACTGGGAAGACTACATGACTCCTCCAGGACATACAGCAGCTGATAAGTACTGGGAAGATTACATGACTTCCTCCAGGACATACAGCAGCTTATAAGTACTGGAAAGATTACATGACTTCCTCCAGGACATACAGCAGCTTATAAGTACTGGAAAGACTACATGACTTCCTCCAGGATATACAGCAGCTGATAAGTACTGGAAAGACTACATGACGCCTCCAGGACATCCAGCAGCTGATAAGTACTGGAAAGACTACATGACTCCTCCAGGACATACAGCAGCTGATAAGTACTGGAAAGACTACATGACTCCTCCAGGACATACAGCAGCTGATAAGTACTGGAAAGACTACATGACTTCTTCCAGGACATACAGCAGCTGATATGACTGGAAAGACTACATCACTCCTCCAGGACATACAGCAGCTGATAAGTACTGGAAAGACTACATGACTCCTCCAGGACATACAGCAGCTGATAAGTACTGGAAAGACTACATGACTCCTCCAGGACATACAGCAGCTGATAAGTACTGGAAAGACTACATGACTCCTCCAGGACATACAGCAGCTGATAAGTACTGGAAAGACTACATGACTCCTCAGGACATACAGCAGCTGATATGACTGGAAAGACTACATGACTCCTCCAGGACATACAGCAGCTGATAAGTACTGGAAAAACTACATGACTCCTCCAGGACATACAGCAGCTGATAAGTACTGGGAAGATTACATGACTTCCTCCAGGACATACAGCAGCTTATAAGTACTGGAAAGATTATATGACTTCCTCCAGGACATACAGCAGCTGATAAGTACTGGAAAGACTATATGACTCCTCCAGGACATACAGCAGCTGATAAGTATTGGAAAGACTACATGAATCCTCCAGGACATACAACATACAGCAGCTGATAAGTACTGGAAAGACTACATGACTTCCTCCAGGACATACAGCAGCTGATAAGTACTGGAAGACTACATGACTCCTCCAGGACATACAGCAGCTGATAAGTACTGGAAGATTACATGACTTCCTCCAGGACATACAGCAGCTTATAAGTACTGGAAAGATTACATGACTTCCTCCAGGACATACAGCAGCTGATAAGTACTGGAAAGACTACATGACTCCTCCAGGACATACAGCAGCTTATAAGTACTGGAAAGACTACATGACTCCTCCAGGACATACAGCAGCTGATAAGTACTGGGAAGACTACATGACTCCTCCAGGACATACAGCAGCTGATAAGTACTGGGAAGACTACATGACTCCTCCAGGACATACAGCAGCTGATAAGTACTGGGAAGACTACATGACTCCTCCAGGACATACAGCAGCTGATAAGTACTGGGAAGATTACATGACTTCCTCCAGGACATACAGCAGCTTATAAGTACTGGAAAGATTACATGACTTCCTCCAGGACATACAGCAGCTGATAAGTACTGGAAAGACTACATGACTCCTCCAGGACATACAGCAGCTGATAAGTACTGGAAAGACTACATGACTTCCTCCAGGACATACAGCAGCTTATAAGTACTGGAAAGATTACATGACTTCCTCCAGGACATACGGCAGCTTCTAAGTACTGGAAAGACTACATGACTCCTCCAGGACATACAGCAGCTGATAAGTACTGGAAAGATTACATGACTTCCTCCAGGACATACAGCAGCTTATAAGTACTGGAAAGATTACATGACTTCCTCCAGGACATACAGCAGCTGATAAATACTGGAAAGACTAAATGACTCCTCCAGGACATACAGCAGCTGATAAGTACTGGAAAGACTACGTGACTCCTCCAGGACATACAGCAGCTGATAAGTACTGGAAAGACTACATGACTCCTCCAGGACATACAGCAGCTGATAAGAACTGGAAAGACTACATGACTCCTCCAGGATATACAGCAGCTGATAAGTACTGGAAAGACTACATGACTCCTCCAGGACATACAGCAGCTGATAAGTAGTGGAAAGACTACATGACTCCTCCAGGACATACAGCAGCTGATAAGTACTGGAAAGACTACATGACTCCTCCAGGACATACAGCAGCTGATAAGTACTGGAAAGACTACATGACTCCTCCAGGATATACAGCAGCTGATAAGTACTGGAAAGACTACATGACTCCTCCAGGACATAGAGCAGCTGATAAATACTGGAAAGACTACATGACTCCTCCAGGACATACAGCAGCTGATAAGTACTGGAAAGACTACATGACTCCTCCAGGATATACAGCAGCTGATAAGTACTGGGAAGATTACATGACTTCCTCCAGGACATGCAGCAGCTTATAAGTACTGGAAAGATTACATGACTTCCTCCAGGACATACAGCAGCTGATAAGTACTGGAAAGACTACATGACTCCTCCAGGACATACAGCAGCTGATAAGTACTGGAAAGACTACATGACTCCTCCAGGACATACAGCAGCTGATAAGTACTGGAAAGACTACATGACTTCCTCCAGGACATACAGCAGCTTATAAGTACTGGAAGACTACATGACTCCTCCAGGACATACAGCAGCTGATAAGTACTGGAAAGACTACATGACTCCTCCAGGACATACAGCAGCTGATAAGTACTGGAAAGACTACATGACTTCCTCCAGGACATACAGCAGCTTATAAGTACTGGGAAGACTACATGACTCCTCCAGGACATACAGCAGCTGATAAGTACTGGGAAGATTACATGACTTCCTCCAGGACATACAGCAGCTTATAAGTACTGGAAAGATTACATGACTTCCTCCAGGACATACAGCAGCTTATAAGTACTGGAAAGACTACATGACTTCCTCCAGGATGTACAGCAGCTGATAAGTACTGGAAAGACTACATGACGCCTCCAGGACATCCAGCAGCTGATAAGTACTGGAAAGACTACATGACTCCTCCAGGACATACAGCAGCTGATAAGTACTGGAAAGACTACATGACTCCTCCAGGACATACAGCAGCTGATAAGTACTGGGAAGATTACATGACTCCTCCAGGACATACAGCAGCTGATAAGTACTGGAAAGACTACATGACTTCCTCCAGGACATACAGCAGCTGATAAGTACTGGAAAGACTACATGACTCCTCCAGGACATACAGCAGCTGATAAGTACTGGAAAGACTACATGACTCCTCCAGGACATACAGCAGCTGATAAGTACTGGAAAGACTACATGACTCCTCCAGGACATACAGCAGCTGATAAGTACTGGAAAGACTACATGACTCCTCCAAGATATACAGCAGCTGATAAGTACTGGAAAGACTACATGACTCCTCAAGGACATACAGCAGCTGATAAGTACTGGAAAGACTACAGGACTTCCTCCAGGACATACAGCAGCTGATAAGTACTGGAAAGACTACAGGACTTCCTCCAGGACATACAGCAGCTTATAAGTACTGGGAAGACTACATGACTCCTCCAGGACATACAGCAGCTGATAAGTACTGGAAAGACTACATGACTTCCTCCAGGATATACAGCAGCTGATAAGTACTGGAAAGACTACATGACTCCTCCAGGACATACAGCAGCTGATAAGTACTGGAAAGATTACATGACTCCTCCAGGACATACAGCAGCTGATAAGTACTGGAAAAACTACATGACTCCTCCAGGACATACAGCAGCTGATAAGTACTGGAAAGACTACATGACTTCCTCCAGGATATACAGCAGCTGATAAGTAATGGAAAAACTACATGACTTCCTCCAGGACATACAGCAGCTGATAAGTACTGGAAAGACTACATGACTCCCTCCAGGACATACAGCAGCTGATAAGTACTGGAAAGACTACATGACTTCCTCCAGGATATACAGAAGCTGATAAGTAATGGAAAAACTACATGACTTCCTCCAGGACATACAGCAGCTGATAAGTACTGGAAAGACTACATGACTTCCTCCAGGACATACAGCAGCTTATAAGTACTGGAAAGATTACATGACTTCCTCCAGGACATACGGCAGCTTCTAAGTACTGGAAAGACTACATGACTTCCTCCAGGATATACAGCAGCTGATAAGTACTGGAAAGACTACATGACTCCTCCAGGACATACAGCAGCTGATAAGTACTGGAAAGACTACATGACTCCTCCAGGACATACAGCAGCTGATAAGTACTGGAAAGACTACATGACTCCTCCAGGACATACAGCAGCTGATAAGTATTGGAAAGACTACATGACTCCTCCAGGACATACAACATACAGCAGCTGATAAGTACTGGAAAGACTACATGACTTCCTCCAGGACATACAGCAGCTGATAAGTACTGGGAAGACTACATGACTCCTCCAGGACATACAGCAGCTGATAAGTACTGGGAAGACTACATGACTCCTCCAGGACATACAGCAGCTGATAAGTACTGGAAAGACTACATGACTCCTCCAGGACATACAGCGGCTGATAAGTACTGGGAAGATTACATGACTTCCTCCAGGACATACAGCAGCTTATAAGTACTGGAAAGATTACATGACTTCCTCCAGGACATACAGCAGCTGATAAATACTGGAAAGACTACATGACTCCTCCAGGACATACAGCAGCTGATAAGTACTGGAAAGACTACGTGACTCCTCCAGGACATACAGCAGCTGATAAGTACTGGAAAGACTACATGACTCCTCCAGGACATACAGCAGCTGATAAGTACTGGAAAGACTACATGACTTCCTCCAGGACATACAGCAGCTGATATGACTGGAAAGACTACATCACTCCTCCAGGACATACAGCAGCTGATAAGTACTGGAAAGACTACATGACTCCTCCAGGACATACAGCAGCTGATAAGTACTGGAAAGACTACATGACTCCTCCAGGACATACAGCAGCTGATAAGTACTGGAAAGACTACATGACTTCCTCCAGGACATACAGCAGCTTATAAGTACTGGGAAGACTACATGACTCCTCCAGGACATACAGCAGCTGATAAGTACTGGAAAGACTACATGACTCCTCCAGGACATACAGCAGCTGATAAGTACTGGGAAGATTACATGACTTCCTCCAGGACATACAGCAGCTTATAAGTACTGGAAAGATTACATGACTTCCTCCAGGACATACAGCAGCTTATAAGTACTGGAAAGACTACATGACTTCCTCCAGGATATACAGCAGCTGATAAGTACTGGAAAGACTACATGACACCTCCAGGACATCCAGCAGCTGATAAGTACTGGAAAGACTACATGACTCCTCCAGGACATACAGCAGCTGATAAGTACTGGAAAGACTACATGACTCCTCCAGGACATACAGCAGCTGATAAGTACTGGGAAGATTACATGACTCCTCCAGGACATACAGCAGCTGATAAGTACTGGAAAGACTACATGACTTCCTCCAGGACATACAGCAGCTGATATGACTGGAAAGACTACATCACTCCTCCAGGACATACAGCAGCTGATAAGTACTGGAAAGACTACATGACTCCTCCAGGACATACAGCAGCTGATAAGTACTGGAAAGACTACATGACTTCCTCCAGGACATACAGCAGCTGATAAGTACTGGAAAGACTACATGACTCCTCCAGGACATACAGCAGCTGGTAAGTACTGGAAAGACTACATGACTCCTCCAGGATATACAGCAGCTGATAAGTACTGGAAAGATTACATGACTTCCTCCAGGATATACAGCAGCTGATAAGTACTGGAAAGACTACATGACTCCTCCAGGACATACAGCAGCTGATAAGTACTGGAAAAACTACATGACTCCTCCAGGACATACAGCAGCTGATAAGTACTGGAAAGATTACTACAGATAAAAACTTCAGACCACGGCACAAAAAATGAGCCCTCACACCGCCCCATATGCGGAAAAATAAAAAGTTATAGGGGTCAGAAGATGACAATTTTAAACGCACTCATTTTGGTGCATGTAGTTATAATGTTTTTTAAAGTAAGAGAGTAAAATGAAATAAAACCTATATAAATGAGGTATCCTTGTGACCGTATGGACCTACAGAATAAATATAAGGTGTCATTTTACCAAAAAGTGCCCTGCGCAGAAACGGAAGCCCCCAAAAGTTACAAAATTTAGTCTTTTTTTATTTCACTCCACAGAAAAATAAATGTTTCACTGCAGATTATGTTATAAAATCAGTGATGTCATTACAAAGTACAATTGGTGACGCAAAAAACAAAAGCCCTAATCTGGGTCTGTAGGTGCAAAATGGGAACGTTATGATTTTTAGAAGGGAGGAGGGAAGAAAACGAAAATGCAACTGGTTGATAAATAGAAGCAATCAAAGCATCAAAAAAAGCATCAAAAAAATAAAAAAACATAAAATCTGTGTGGAGGCCTAATGTGTATCTGAATGATCTACTTCAGTGGTCCCCAACCAGGGTGCCTCCAGATGTTGCAAAACTACAACTCCCAACATGCTTGTTTTACTTGTGCACCAGCTGGAGGCACTGATCTACTTTATTTCTATTCTCTCCCAATTTAGTCAGTACAACACTGCCCTCTAGTGGCCATTTTATATTTTCACAACAGAATAAATCCCACGTGAACATTTTGGGAACTTAGGACTTGAATATGTGTAAGGCCCCATCAACATCTCATGTTCCTACTAGTTCGCTATGTCAAAAATCTGTGATCTAAACTAGAGATGAGTGAATTTTTGAATATATATATATAGATATATATATATATATATAAAGGCTATTTCTGGCCTACAGAGAGCCTCAATATAGGACACTTTGCTGTAACACGCATATGGAGTGTGCTGGGGTAGTGAAATAATACTGTTAGGCTGGGTTCACACTACGATTTGTAACTACGGTTCCCGTATACGGCTGGGAGGAGGGGGCGGGGCTTAATTGCGGCACCCGCACTCAGCCGTATAGGGGAACCGTATTTAATGCATGTCTATGAGCCAACTGGAGGGAACCGCAGCCTCCGGTCGGCTGATTTTTCAGCTGTATGCGGTTTCCCGACCGTAGGCAAAAACGCAGCAGACCTACTTAGATGTACGTACGTGGTATGCACTTATGAGGGGAGTACAAAGCGCTCCACTACGCTTAAAACAGTATTTGTGTACAACACCAGCAGGAGTGTACTTTTGCCTGGCCTTTCACAGTATCTAGGCCCTTAAGACTTTAACAGGAACAAAATGGTACACCACTTAGATGTAGGTATGTGGAATGCACTTATGAAGGCAGAAAGATGCTCTACAGTACACTTAAAAACAAAATCGTACACCACTTAGATGTATGCACAGGTTACACTTAAAGGGGTATTCCAGGAATTATTTTTTTATTTGACTATGCTACAGGGGCTGTAAAGTTAGTGTAGTTCATGATATAGTGTCTGTAACTGTGTGTGACGGTTTTCTCACAATTCTTTTGTAATTATAGCCCCAATATTTATTTTTACCAGCATACAAAATGTCTCAGATTTTTCCCAGGTTGCAATGTGGCCGAGATCTGACATCACTAGTCAGCTGATGACAGGGAGCCTGTCTGCTTCAATGGGTGGAGCGATCGCTTGGTGGGAGAGAGATCAATCTGCAACTAATGCAACAGCTGGAGGCATCCTGATTGAAAACCACAGGTCTTTTGAATGGATGCAGCTCATTTATGTTTCAATGGGTGGGGGACTGATGTGTGGGAGGGAGGAAAATGGAATTCTGGGATTTGTAGTCAAAAAAGGAAAACTCAAACAGGAAATACCAGTTCACAAAAAGCTAGCCACAGTATTATGGTAATCTCACAACATAGCCATTTATCCCCAAGACAAGCGCAGATCCTTCCTAAGCATGTCCATTACTGTCTGCCAGCTATGTACTAAAATCACCTTATGGTGGAGAACCCCTTTAATAGAGGACAAAATGTTTTTAGTGCTCTGCTCACCCTAACTGGCTGGCTACTATTAGCTTTTCAGTTGTTGTACACACCAGTGCTGCAGTACACAGTCGCTGTGTACTACACCCAGAATTGCTCTCTCTCTATTTCACTCTGTCAGTACTTCTAGGCTGGATTTGGGCTTGAGGTGAATCGCTGCGGTAAAAAAGGTTTTTTGTGCAACACACTGCTGTCTGTCCCTCTCTGGAATAGAACGCTGATGTGAGTGGCTGCAAGATGGCTGCGGATTATATAGGGCTGTGACATCACAGGAGTGACTGGCTGCTGATAGGCTGCATGCTGCATGTGATTCAGGGTCATACCGCCTACCCTTGTTCCCGCCTTCCCAGGATTCCTTGCCCCATGTCCTCACATGTGGATCCACCATTTTAGATGCCCTGGAACTTGGACCACACTAAATGGAGTTTAATTAAGCGATTAGCGCAAAAAATTCGTAACAAATTCAGATTCGTCAGATTCGATTCACTCATCCCTAACCCAAACCAATGTACTGAACTGAGTCACATGCAGCAGTTCTTACACCTTTTTTTATTGCATGTAATTCCGCTCCCCACCAGCATCCTCTTACCGCCATTCCCATGCCCTGCTACCATGTGGCCTCCATGGAGGTGCCTCATATTGCTATCCTATCACCCTCCTTTTGCCTCCATCTCATAGTCCACTTCTCTCCTACCATACCCCCAGGTATTTCACTAGGGGGCACGTACGGCCACTTTCTACTATTGAAAGGGTAAGGACATGCATGCCTAAAGCCTTCCTCCACCTATCCATGTTCAGTTTGTCCTATGTAAGGATGACCTGCCTTCTGGATCCTGTCTCCACTTGCTCCCTTCTGTACCACGTCGTCTCTCCTGCTGCTGACCTGGATTGTTGACCTTGCTCAGTATGTCCTATATTAGGATGATCCACCCATCCTCCTTTGCCTGAACGTTGTGGTTTCTAGTGTTAAAGGTGTTTTGTATCTGATCCTGCTTTCATGTGTATTGACTTCTGGTTTCTGTCTTCATCTGGTTTGTGTCTCCGCTTGATCCCTTCTGTACCGTGTTGTCTCTCCTGTTGCTGACCTGGATTGTTGACCATGCTTAGTATATTCACTATAATTGTGCTCCGCCCATCATCCTGTGCCTAAACATTGGATTAAACCTAGACTAGAAGTAAGACTCCTCTCCTGGATATCTTCCCCGATCTAACAGGCAAATAAAACAGGTAAAGCAAGTTCAACTGGGTACAACTTCTCCTGTGGGCAGAATTTTCCTACAACAACCACAGTAGTGAATCCACTGGGACTTCTCCATTCCTTGTAGTATACAGTCAATATCCTCACATCCCATCGTATCCCAGGTTCCAGCGGCTGATTCCTCCTTCAGAGACTTTATTTGCATCAGACCAAGGCCTCCATCTGCCAGGCAGTGTCCTGCAAGAAACATACAAAACACCTGAGTTCTCTTCTGGAGATAAGTTCTTCCTTCCAGGAACATTCGTATAAAGGTCACAAGTTAAATTCTCTCCTAGGTTCATTTGACCATTTGAGGCGCTAAAACGTATGAACACTGTTGTTTACATGCTCCGTCTACTCCCTCCCTGCCGGTCCCCAACTCCTTCCATGGGCGAAAGCCTGTGATCGTAGATCATTATTATAGGACGGCTTTTGTTCCGGCTCCAATGCTGGTTCTGACCTTATATTTGAAGTAAAGGACGTCCTAGACGTCAAGAAGATTGGCAGGAAAAATCTAGCTGTCACGTCGAACAGGAAAAAGTGAGCCCCTGATGTCACTCTGACCACTGTCCCTGCCTACTTGACAATCTGCCCTAGATAAAGGACACTTAACTGGGCAACAGTCCCTGTGCTGGAGAGGTCATTGTATAAGCCAGAGTAAAAAAAAAAAAAGGTCAGGATACAACCAATGTAAAGGAAAGGTCAGGATACAAGCCAGGGTAAAAAAGGTCAGGATACAACCAATGTAAAGGAAAGGTCAGGATACAAGCCAGGGTAAAAAAGGTCAGGATACAACCAATGTAAAGGAAAGGTCAGGATACAAGCCAGGGTAAAAAAGGTCAGGATACAACCAATGTAAAGGAAAGGTCAGGATACAAGCCAGGGTAAAAAAAGGTCAGGATACCACCAATTTAAAGGAAAGGTCAGGAGACAAGCCAGGGTAGAAATACACAAGACTAAAGTAGCAAAAAGTGCAGACAATACTCAAGAATGACAGGACAGGGCAGAACTCATGACTGACAAGTCAAAACTGCAAATCAGGAGCCCAGTCAGAATACTGAGGAGGAAACCAAATACCCCACCTCAGCAGCTGATTGGTCTGGTGCCTGTAACTCCTCACTGACCAGAGAGCAGAATGCACAGCCTGGCCAAGTGTGATCATTATTGGAAATTTACTCCTGCTCTGGACAGTTCCTGACACAGACAGAGGTGGCAGCAGAGAGCAGAATGCACAGCCTGACAAAGTACAGTCCTTACACTAGTGGATTGAAAGGGCTTTGGCCCTGCATAGTGGTCTTATGATTAGTTCTCCTATTCTGCTCAGTCAATTTCTTTCCTCTGTTGGGCCCAAGAAAAGGGGGCAAAACAGAGGGGAACCATAACATCAAGGGGTACTCCCTTCCAACAATTTCACACCTATTTGCTGCTCCCCCCATGGTCATCATGTAATACCAGCAGATTCTGTCACGCTCCATCCATCTTCATCCTGTCGTCCTCTCCTCTCCTGCTATTTATACAGCAGCGCGCATCCCTACAACCCAGCGCGCATCCCTACAACCCAGCGCGCATCCCTACAACCCAGCGCGCATCCCTACAACCCAGCGCGCATCCCTACAACCCAACGCGCATCCCTACAACCCGGCGCGCATCCCTACAACCCGGCGAGCATCCCTACAACCCGGCGCGCATCCCTACAACCCAGCGCGCATCCCTACAGCCCAGCGCGCATCCCTACAGCCCAGCGCGCATCCCTACAACCCAACGCGCATCCCTACAACCCGGCGCGCATCCATACAACCCGGCGAGCATCCCTACAACCCGGCGCGCATCCCTACAACCCGGCGCGCATCCCTACAACCCGGCGCGCATTCCTACAGCCCGGCGCATCCCTACAACCCAGCGCGCATCCCTACAACCCAACGCGCATCCCTACAACCCGGCGCGCATCCCTACAACCCAACGCGCATCCCTACAACCCGGCGCGCATCCCTACAACCCGGCGCGCATCCCTACAACACGGCGCGCCAACACAGAGTGTTGTTGTGGTTTTGAGTTTTGTATTGGTTTCCTGTCTATTGACTTGTGTTCATCTTTTGGTTCCCGTCTGTAATGTCTGTTAATGTGTTTTTGTATTTTTCTGTTTTAGGTCCTGTTCAGACATTAGTTTTGTGTCTGAATAGTTTGTGTGCTAATTCTCCCTGGGTTGGGAGGAGTTAATGCTCTCAGCCTATGGCATCTCGGGTGGGGTTATTTAGACCCAAGCTCTGCTGGAACCCTCTGCTGGTAATTAGATCTGTACTCTGACCAGGTCTTGTTTCTTTATGCACCTTAGCTATGTTTGATTGAACAATTATCCTGAGTTTAAAAATGGCTACCTGTCCTGTTTGATATATAGATTTTAGCCTGCTTTGTTTTAGTACATTTGTCGGGTTTTAGTATTGTGTTGCCTTGGTCTGTATTCAAAATGTGCGTCTTGTCAGTCCTGTTTAGTTCCTGCTACTCCTAGGATAGAATTCCTGAGCCTTGTGCTAATCCGTCTATCTAGGAGTGAGTGAGTCTGTGAGTGAGTGAGGCCAGTATCCTGATCACTTGGTGGAGAGTGCCCGCTGGCTAGGAGTCTATTTGGCTTTGGTATTGATGTCCCTCTATGCTTGGAGTGGGGCGTCTAGTGTGTTCCTTGCTCTGTGTCCAGTGTGAACAATGTTCTATATTTCCTGACCCGTTTAGTGTTCTGACATTCAGTTAACCTGTTCATCCCCTGCATCTCCTGGTTTTGTCCTTAGATCTAGTCTTGTTCATATTATCATATCTGCTGTTAATCTTGATTCCAGTTTCTCAACTGTATGTTAGTATTCTATATCCTGCCTTGTTTGGATTTATATATCTGTTAGTTGGTTATTGAATTCCGTTATGTTCCTGACTTGTCCCCGACGTGTACAGTTCCGTTTGTTTTGTTGACTTTGACGTTCATGCACTTTAGTGCTAGGAATGGACCGGCTCCAAGTTGTCAATCCGTCATTTAGAACGGAAGAGCAAGTAGGCAGGGTAAGTGGTCTTAGGGACAGCTTTAGGACTCACTTCTCCCTGCCCCGGTTCATGACACCGTCTCTGCCTGCTCCCTCCATTACCACCCTGTCTAACCTGGATTGCAAACCCAATACCTGTGCCGCCTGCCTTTTCCTTCTGCCTCTGCCAGTTCCTACTGTACTATGCCAACTCTCCTGTGTTTGACCTAGTCTGCTGACTACACCTATTTGCCTGACCCCTGGTGCCGATCATCGAAAAACCATCTGGTCCATTCGGCCAGTTGTTACCCGTACTGGGACCATGCATGCGGGGAACCTAGTACCCTCTAGCAGCAGAAGTCTAGCTTCCACATTCTGGGTTGGGATAAGGAGTGCAAACCCAAAGGTACTTAGAGTTCGCTCCTGGGAATGGCCTACACCCATTGCCGGTTACATTGCAACTCTGGGCAAAGGCACAAAAGCTTAGCAATTACGTTCATACAAGATGGCACTTTTCTCGAATATTGCAGAAGATACAATAATAATATTAATAAAACAATATTTAACCCTACAACTATTCTCGAGTTCCTGACTTCTTCACAGGAGCCCTATCTGACCTATGTTACTTCACACAGGGCCAAACCCCCTTGACTGTTCCTACCGTCTACCTGGTGACTATCCTACCATCAAGATCACTAACCCAGACATAGTTTCCAGCCACATTAGTTCCCAGTAGGGTTATTTCCCATCACTAGGCCCCACCACATCACCAATCAGGCACATCACATGGTCGGGTACATCACATGGTCGGGCACATCTGGACTCTCCTCACAGGGTTAACACTTTACCATCCCAAACCCAGCGCTCTGTTCACATGACTGTCCCAATCAGGCCTATCCCCCAAGCCTCACAACCTTATGGCCACACTTATGGGCCTACTACCCAGGCCACTTCACAGTCCTACAGGGCAACCAATGTCCAATGTACCTCTTCACTGGCCCATTAGTGATTCCTGTGGGCAAAACATGGACATAGCTACAGACAGCCCAGGGTTTGAGCACTCCACCACTTGCCCCTTACAAGTTACCCACTTTGCCCCACAGCCCCAATAGAGTACCCACATCTAGTTGCACACGGGTTGGACATACCTCTAGGGGGGGGGCAGCGCGCACAGCAATGCAGGTCATCACATCACACAGTCCCTAGATAAAGTCCCATCAGCTCCTTGGTGTCCAGACACTGCTTGCCATTTCTTCGGGGGTCTTCTTCATCATAAGTCTGGTGAGACCCCTGAGGAAGCTGGTCGTTTGGACAGCAATATGCGTAGGGCAGGGAACGGTGCAGGCCTGTTGGGGACATGCTCTGGGATTCTGAGTACCATATACGATCTTGTTTTTATGACTCTTTATTTCTTTTGTGTGTGATATTGTTCTCTGGGTATATATTACTATCACATATTTCCTGTGCACCTGGGGGCGGTGTATTGGACTCTTTCCTTTGTATGTTCTGTATCCATTTTTTTTAATGCAGTTTTTCATTAACCCTTACTTTGATAGTTGTTGGTCTCTGCAGGTCATCAATGTAAGCACAGTGGAGGGGGGAGCTTATGTGAGGGTTTGTTTTCTGTAAGTCACTGAGATTAATGGGGTTATAAAAGCAGAAATAATCCATTGTATCCCTCATGTCAGCTGATCACAGGTCCTGCACCCCTGTCCGCAAATCCTTCTTATGCTGAAATTTCATGGGGAAGCCAAATCTATAAATATAAAATCTAACATATGTGAGTATATATATATATATATATATATATATATATATATATATGTATGTATGTGTGACCTCTCCTGATAATGAAGATAGAGATGAGAATTTTTTTTTTAAATTCGATTCGCCTGAATTTATTTGCGGCAAATCGCTATTAAAAACGGCTATTTCTGGCCTACAGAGAGGCTCAATAGGAGTATAGAACACTTTGCCTTGTCGTAACACACATGTGGAGTGTGCTGTGTTAATGAAATAATACTGTTATTCAGTATGACATGCAGATTACAGGCATCGCTATTACAATCACTGCCGCAGAGCGTCTGGATGTGGCAGATTTTTTATGTAATTTTTATTTTATTTTATTAGAATTTATTTTAATTTTTGGAGTACCCATTCTGGTGAGCATCGAGCTGGCGGTCCTCCACCAGGCGAGATACCACCTGTTCCAGCCCCTGCATGGAGTGGAGAAGATAACCACCAGAGAAGGACAGCCCGGACCGGTTCACTCTTCACCCGGAACGCCCCCGGACACTACAGGAAGGAAGGATGGATGGCCCGGACCACCCCCATTACGGGTAAATTTAATTTTTTTATTGACTCGGAGGGTGGGGGAGGGGCCCGACCAGTATAGCGGTATGGGCAAAAATCCATACCGGTATACCGCTCAGCATCACGGTGGGGGTGTGCGACGCGGTGCGGTGGGTCGGGGGTGCGGTGCGGCAGGTCGGGTCGGGGGGGTGGCGGTCGCGGTGCGGTGGGGGCGGGGCATTATCGGCTTATCGGCAAGGTAATTGCCGATACCGATAATGCCCAAAATCGTGATTATCGGCCGATAATATCGGCCATACCGATAATCGGTCGATCCCTAACTAATACTGCAGGACCACAAAACCCAAACTAACAAGGAGTCACATGGCGGCACAATGACAGAGCCTATAGGTGGCAGAAGCGTGAGGAGACCATAACCTGGCAGAATGACACAGTGTGGAGGTGGCAGCAGCAAAAGGAGACCATATAGTGGCTGAATGACACAGCCAGGAGTTGGTGAGGAGACCATAGGGCCTCACAATCCCTAAGATTAAAAGATGAATTTTCAAATTTAGATTGAAGATTTATGGTAGCTAGTGCTACCATAAAAATTTGTAGGTAATGTCCCAGGCCCAGCAGCATCAGTAAACTATATAGTGGCTGAATGATACAGCCTGGAGGTGGTGGAAGCATAAGGAGACCATATAGTGACTGAATGATGCAGCCTGGAGGTGGTGGAAGTATGAGGAGACCTTATAGTGGCTGAATGACACAGCGTGGAGAGGTGTTGGCAGCATGAGGAGACTATATGGTGGCAGAATGAGACTGCCTGGAGGTGACAGCAGCATCAGGAGTCCTGAAAGTGACCCGGTGACAGAGTGGTGCGGTGGGTGGCAATATCAGTACCCGGTGACGAAAATGTGTGAAAAAAGGTCTGATGCGGAGGAATATTTGTAACTGGGGAGCAGCGCCTTAAATCTGTTTGGCACTATCCATATTTGTGAAGTGTTGGTGTAGCAGCATGGTCAATCTACTCTGATGCGTCAGGCATTGGTGGGTGGAAATCCTGGCTGATCTATGCCTGATTCATCTTTATAAAGGTCAGTCTCTCCACATTTTTCATGGACAGACAAGTTCTCCTCTGGGTGACTATGGCCCCTCCGCACTAAACACCCAATCTGATGGCACACTACTGGCCGGGCAGGACAGCTTTTCCAGGGCAAACTCTGCTAGTTGTGGCCCTAAATCAAGATGTCCAGCGGATCTTCAAGGTGTGTTGGCCTGGGCATGTCAAGGTATGCCACCACCTGCTGGTTCAGGTCCTGCTCCAGGTCTACCTGCTGCTGATGAGTTGCTTCACTATGCGGGTGAAGAAAGCTACTCATCAGCGACTGTAGACTCAGGCTGCTGCTTATAGAGCTGGTACTGCTCCTGCCACCCCTCCCCTGCCCAGCAGCCATGGCAGTGGAAGGTGAGCGCAGGGGGCCCCCTGACTACGTAGGATCTCTCTGTAGTAGGTCAGTTTGTCCTCCCTCTCAGTGGGTGTAAAAAAGGCCCCCATTTTGTGGCAGTAGCGAGGGTCCAATAAGGTGGAGAGCTATAAGTCATCCCATTGCCGAATGGTGACAATTCGGTGGTCACTACGCAAGCAAGAGTGCATGCATCGTGCCAATTATAGCAGTGACTCGGAGGGACTCCCTGCCTCCATCTCCACTGCATACTGCCACGGTGTGTCTGGGTCCTCTGTCTCGCCTTCCTCATAACCCTCCAGCTCCTCTGGCTGCTCCTCCTCTCCTGTCAGATTGCTAGAAAAAAACACCCATTTGGCAAAACCTAAACTGTGCTCCACTGTGCCCCTTCCCTCCTCCTCCAGTTCAGCCCCCACAGGGATCATGTAGTCGTGAAATGTAGGCGCCACTTCACCAGTTCCCTGACCAGCCATCGTTTCCAACACATGTTGAAGTAGATGGAGCAGTGGAATGATGTTGTTCATCCCGTAATCCAGGCGATTTACCAATAATGTGGTTTCTCCAAAGGGCCTCAGCAAACGGCAGGTGTCATGTATGAGCTGCCACTGGGTCACATTGAAGTTACACAGGGGAGTACTCCTATCTGCTTGGATCATCAAGAAATCGGTGATGGCTTTTCTTTGTTTGTATAGTCTGTCCAACATATGGAGGGTGGAATTCCAACGTGTGGCAACGTCACAAATAAGACTATGTTGTGGGATACTGTTCTGACGCTGCAGCTCAAGGAGGGTGTGCTTGGCGGTGTACGAGTGGCTGAAGTGCATGCACAGTTTCCTTGCCATTGTTAGGATGTCTTGCAGATGGGGGGAACACTTTAGGAACCGCTGCACAACCAGATTTAACACATGTGCCATGCAGGGTGCATGGCTCAGCCTTCCCAGTCGCAGCGCAGACAAGAAGTTCTTCCCGTTGTCAGTCACCATGGTTCCCATTTCCAATTTTCTTGGAGTAAGCCATGATTCGATTTCTTGATGAATGACTTTTAGCAGTTCTTCCCTGTGTGACTCCGTTCACCAAGGCAAACCATGTGAAGAACATCGTGACACCGCCATGCCCTGCACACATGGTATGCTAAAGGGGCAGTGATATTTGTCCCTGCAGTGGAGGCCGAGGACATGGTGGAGGATGAGGAGGAGGCGCTCACTGTAAAAGGACCAACTGCCTGGGAGCGAGAGCGTGGAGAAGGAAGTGGTGTGACCTGTCCAAGTTGCTGTTGTGGCTGTGCAGGAACAATATTTACCCAGTGGGCCATAAAAGACAAGTATTGTCCCTGCCTGTAGTTACAGCTCCACACGTCGGCGCTGCCATGCACTTTTGAACACACCGACAGGCTCAAGGACTGGCCCACCTTCTCTTCTACAAACTTATGTAGGGCTGGTACTGCCTTCTTCGCAAAGAAATGACGGCTTGGGACTCTCCACCTCGACTCAGCACAAGCCATCAGTTCTCTGAAAGGTGCAGAGTCCACCACTTGAAAAGGGAGGGACTGCAGCACCAGCAACTTGGACAGGAGCACATTCAACTTCTGCGCCGTTGGATGAGTGGGCGCATACTGTTGTCTCTTGGACATGGCTTCGCCGATGGATTGTTGGCAGAATGGCTGACTAAAAGCGGAGGAAGCAAGATCATCTGGAGCGGCAGAAGGAGGGTTTGACACACAGCTCCCTTCGGCTGAGGTGGTGGAGCCTTGGCTGGATGAAGGAGGGAGCGGATGGCCACTGGGTGATGCAGCAGGCTGGACCACTACATTGGAGCCACGGTTCTCCCAGGACGCTTTATGGTGGCGAAGCATGTGCTGACGCAGGGCCGTGGTGCCGACATTGGGACCCTGGCCACACTTCACCTTCTGCCGACATATCTTGCATGTGGCTACGTGAACCTCCTCCGGATGCCTTATGAAAAACTTCCACACCGCCAAGTAGCTGATTTTCCCACCCACAGTCCGCACTAATTGACTGCTACTGCCGCCGACTCCAGGAACCCCTGTTCCACTACCTCTCGGAAAGGTAGGCTGCCGCGAAGCAGGTGGTCTCCCCCGGGCACATTTGGCTCCTGAATTTCCACTTTTGCCACCACGCTGACTGCCAACCGTGCTGCCTCAACGACAACCTGCAACCCTCTTCTCCTGATGATGATGAAGCCCCTTCTGCACCCGGCTCCCAATTGCGATCGGCTTCATCATCATCAACAGGTGTGTGCACGTCACTGATGTCCTCGTCAGGTTCCCCAACAGTGTCTGCTTCAGGACCCTGAACACTTGCAACACCGCCTCCCACGTCACTCTCCGCATCACTACTTGGCCGCCTAGCAGAGGAAGCGGCACATGTCTCCTCCCCTTCTTGGCTGTCCAGTAGCTGCTGACTGTCCTCTATTTGATCGTCCTCAGTGAATAGTGGAGCTGAACCCACAACATAAGATACTTCTCTAGGAGAGGGAACAGCATAGGACAAAGGCAATGGGAGGACAGGGACTGCTCCCGGGCCAGGACAACTGAGGGTTGTGTCTGAGGAACCCACCGACTGTTGACTGGGGGTGTCAGATGTCACTTGTGATGAAGTGGATGACCATGTTAACCAATCGACGATGGCAGATGGGTTGCTGGTGGAGACATGACCGCTGGCTGATAACGGGGCTCAGGCCTTTCGCTGCGACTCCTGCTGCCACTCGCCCCTAGTGGCACTTCTCTGCCTGACATACATAGTGCGTATATGAGGGGAGTACAATACGCTACACTTCACTTAACGACGCACGACGTATATTTATGTTCTGCGCCGGCTCCCACGATATAACACGGGATCACGCGGCCGGGACCCGCGGCTAATACCGGACATCACCAATCGCGGTGATGCCCAGTATTAACCCTTCAGACGCGCGATCAAAGTTGACCTCCGCATCTGAAGTGAAACCAAAAGCATCCCGGCAGCTCAGTCGGGCCCAACTGAGCTTGCAGGACATCAGGAGGATCCCTACTTGCCTTCTGCGTGTCCGATCACCGAATGACTGCTCCGTGCCTGAGATCCAGAGCAGTCGAGCGGCGATAACACTGATCAATGCCATGTTAATGCATGGAAGTGATCAGTTTAGGAAATCAGTGTGTGCAATGTTATGGTCTCCTATGGGGGATATAACACTGCAAAAAAAAGTGAAAAAAAAAGTTAATAAAGTTTATTTAACCCCTTCCCTAATAAAAGTCAGAATCACCCCCCTTTTCCCACAAAAAAAGCTATTTAAATAAAAATAAATATAAACATATGTAGTATCTCCATGTGTGTTAATGTCCAAACTTTAAAAACATATAGTTAATTAAACCGCACGGTCAATGGCGTACACGATAAAAATGACAAAGTCCAAAATAGCGTAATTTCGCTCACTTTTTATACCAATAAAAAATTAATAAAAATCAAAAAGTCAGATGAAAACAAAAATGGTACCAATAAAAGCTTCAGATCATGGCGCAAAAAATGCATAAATAAAAAAGTTATAGGGGTCAGAAGATGACATTTTTAAATGTATACATTTTCCTGCATGTAGTTATGATTTTTTTCAGAAGTACGACAAAATCACCTATATAAGTAGGGGATCATTTTAATTGTAGGGACCTACAGAATATAAGGATAAGGTGTAATTTTTACCGAAAATGTACTGTGTAGAAACGGAAGCCCCCAAAAGTTAAATAGTATAGTTTTTTCTTCAATTTTGTCGCACAATGACTTTTTTTCCATTTCGCTGTGGATTTTTGGGTAAAATGACTGATGTAGAATTGTTGGCACTAAAAATAAGCCTGATATGGAGTTTTAGGTGGAAAATTTAAAGGGTTATGATTTTTAAAAGGTGATGAGGAAAAAACGAAAGTGCAAAAACTGATGAACCCTGCGTCCTTAAGGGGTTAAAACAGTATTTGTCTACAACACCAGCTGGTGTTTACTTTTGGCTGTCCTTTCACAGTATCGAGGCCCTTAGGACTTTATCAGGAACAAAATGGTACACCACTTAGATGTAGGTATGTGGAATGCACTTATGAGGGCAGAAAAATGCTCTACAGTACACTTAAAAAAGTATTTAATAAAACACCAGCCGGTGATTACCTTTGGCTGTCCTTTCACAGTATGTAGGCCCTTGACAAATTAACAGGTTAAAAATAGTACACTACTTAGATGTAGGTATGTGGTATGCCCATCGAGTGTCCACTGTGCATTTTAGTGGCCTCAAGCACCATGTGACGACAAATCATAGCCCTAAAAAGATGTAGCATCAGGAGGAGGAGGCCAGCCATGCCAGTCCAGTACAGGAGGAGGAGCCAGCCATGCCAGTCCAGGAGGAGGATCCATGCCAGTACAGGAGTAGGGAGGAGCCAGCAATGCCAGTCCAGTACAGGAGTAGGAGGAAACAGCCATGCCAGTCCAGGAGTAGGAGGAGCCAGCCATGCCAGTTCAGTACGAGGAGCCAGCCATGCCAGTCTAGTACAGGAGGAGGAGCCAGCCATGCCAGTCTAGTACAGGAGTAGGAGGAGCCAGCCATGTCAGTCCAGTAAAGGAGGAGGAGCCAGCCATGAGAGTCTAGTACAGGAGGAGGAGCCAGCCATGCCAGTCCAGTACAGGAGGAGGAGCCAGCCATGCAATCCAGTACAGGAGGAGGAGCCAGCAAGTCCAGTCCAGGAGGAGTCACAGTGCAGCCGCAGTAGGAGAATAAGAGATAGAGATGGCGGTATATAATGGAGGGTAGAATAATGGGACCCGATCACCTTTGTAGGTTTCGCTTATTACAGGCACCACCTGGACCTGACGAAGGAGGGAGCCCTCCGAAACGCGTTGTTCCCACCTGCATGATGTGTCTGTCCTGTGTACACAGCAGTACCAGCGGAGGCGCTCAGGACCTGCATGTTGTGTCTGTCCTGTGTACACAGCAGTACCAGCGGAAGTGCTCAGGACCTGCATGTTGTGTCTGTCCTGTGTACACAGCAGTACCAGCGGAGGCGCTCAGGACCTGCATGTTGTGTCTGTCCTGTGTACACAGCAGTACCAGCAGAGGCGCTCAGGACCTGCATGTTGTGTCTGTCCTGTGTACACAGCAGTACCAGCGGAGGCGCTCAGGACCTGCATGTTGTGTCTGTCCTGTGTATACAGCAGTACCAGAGGAAGTGCTCAGGACCTGCATGTTGTGTCTGTCCTGTGTACACAGCAGTACCAGCGGAGGCGCTCAGGACCTGTGTATTGTGTCTGTCCTGTGTACACAGCAGTACCAGTGGAGGCGCTCAGGACCTGCATGTTGTATTTGTCCTGTGTACACAGCAGTACCAGCGGAGGCGCTCAGGACCTGCATGTTGTGTCTGTCCTGTGTACACAGCAGTACCAGCGGAGGCACTCAGGACCTGCATGTTGTGTCTGTCCTGTGTACACAGCAGTACCAGCGGAGGCGCTCAGGACCTGTGTTTTGTGTCTGTCCTGTGTATACAGCAGTACCAGCGGAGGCGCTCAGGACCTGTGTGTTGTGTCTGTCCTGTGCACACAGCAGTACCAGCGGAGGCGCTCAGGACCTGTGTGTTGTGTCTGTCCTGTGTACACAGCAGTACCAGCGGAGGCGCTCAGGACCTGCGTATTGTGTCTGTCCTGTGTATACAGCAGTACCAGCGGAGGCGCTCAGGACCTGTGTATTGTGTCTGTCCTGTGTACACAGCAGTACCAGCGGAGGCGCTCAGGACCTGTGTGTTGTGTCTGTCCTGTGTACACAGCAGTACCAGCGGAGGCGCTCAGGACCTGCATGTTGTGTCTGTCCTCTGTACACAGCAGTACCAGCTGAGGCGCTCAGGACCTGCATGTTGTGTCTGTCCTGTGTACACAGCAGTACCAGCGGAGGCGCTCAGGACCTGCATGTTGTGTCTGTCCTGTGTACACAGCAGTACCAGCGGAGACGCTCAGGACCTGCATGATGTGTTTGTCCTGTGTACACAGCAGTACCAGCAGAGACGCTCAGGACCTGCCTGTTGTGTCTGTCCTGTGTACACAGCAGTACCAGCGGAGGCGCTCAGGACCTGCGTATTGTGTCTGTCCTGTGTATACAGCAGTACCAGCGGAGGCGCTCAGGACCTGTGTATTGTGTCTGTCCTGTGTACACAGCAGTACCAGCGGAGGCACAGTACACAGCAGTACCAGTGGAGGCGCTCAGGACCTGTATGTTGTGTCTGTCCTGTGTACACAGCAGTACCAGCAGAGGCGCTCAGGACCTGCGTATTGTGTCTGTCCTGTGTATACAGCAGTACCAGCGGAGGCGCTCAGGACCTGTGTATTGTGTCTGTCCTGTGTACACAGCAGTACCAGCGGAGGCACAGTACACAGCAGTACCAGCGCTCAGGACCTGCATGTTGTGTCTGTCCTGTGTACACAGCAGTACCAGCGGAGGCGCTCAGGACCTGTGTGTTGTGTCTGTCCTGTGTACACAGCAGTACCAGCGGAGGCACAGTACACAGCAGTACCAGTGGAGGCGCTCAGGACCTGCATGATGTGTCTGTCCTGTGTACACAGCAGTACCAGTGGAGGCACAGTACACAGCAGTACCAGTGGAGGCGCTCAGGACCTGCATGTTGTGTCTGTCCTGTGTACACAGCAGTACCAGCAGAGGCGCTCAGGACCTGCGTATTGTGTCTGTCCTGTGTATACAGCAGTACCAGCGGAGGCGCTCAGGACCTGCATATTGTGTCTGTCCTGTGTACACAGCAGTACCAGCGGAGGCGCTCAGGACCTGCGTATTGTGTCTGTCCTGTGTACACAGCAGTACCAGCGGAGGCGCTCAGGACCTGCATGTTGTGTCTATCCTGTGTACACAGCAGTACCAGCGGAGGCGCTCAGGACCTGCATGTTGTGTCTGTCCTGTGTATACAGCAGTACCAGCGGAGGCGCTCAGGACCTAGATGTTGTGTCTGTCCTGTGTATACAGCAGTACCAGCGGAGGCGCTCAGGACCTGCATGTTGTGTCTGTCCTGTGTATACAGCAGTACCAGCGGAGGCGCTCAGGACCTGCATGTTGTGTCTGTCCTGTGTACACAGCAGTACCAGCGGAGGCGCTCAGGACCTGTGTATTGTGTCTGTCCTGTGTACACAGCAGTACCAGTGGAGGCGCTCAGGACCTGCATGTTGTATTTGTCCTGTGTACACAGCAGTACCAGCGGAGGCGCTCAGGACCTGTGTATTGTGTCTGTCCTGTGTACACAGCAGTACCAGCGGAGGCACTCAGGACCTGCATGTTGTGTCTGTCCTGTGTACACAGCAGTACCAGCGGAGGCGCTCAGGACCTGTGTTTTGTGTCTGTCCTGTGTATACAGCAGTATCAGCGGAGGCGCTCAGGACCTGTGTGTTGTGTCTGTCCTGTGCACACAGCAGTACCAGCGGAGGCACTCAGAACCTGCATGTTGTGTCTGTCCTGTGTACACAGCAGTACCAGCGGAGGCGCTCAGGACCTGTGTATTGTGTCTGTCCTGTGTACACAGCAGTACCAGCGGAGGCGCTCAGGACCTGCCTGTTGTGTCTGTCCTGTGTACACAGCAGTACCAGCGGAGGCGCTCAGGACCTGCGTGTTGTGTCTGTCCTGTGTACACAGCAGTACCAGCGGAGGCGCTCAGGACCTGCATGTTGTGTCTGTCCTGTGTACACAGCAGTACCAGCGGAGGCGCTCAGGACCTGCGTATTGTGTCTGTCCTGTGTATACAGCAGTACCAGCGGAGGCGCTCAGGACCTGTGTATTGTGTCAGTCCTGTGTACACAGCAGTACCAGCGGAGGCGCAGTACACAGCAGTACCAGCGGAGGCGCTCAGGACCTGCATGATGTGTCTGTCCTGTGTACACAGCAGTACCAGCGGAGGCACTCAGGACCTGTGTTGTGTCTGTCCTGTGTATGCAGCAGTACCAGCGGAGGCGCTCAGGACCTGTGTATTGTGTCTGTCCTGTGTACACAGCAGTACCAGCGGAGGCGCAGTACACAGCAGTACTAGCGGAGGCGCTCAGGACCTGCATGATGTGTCTGTCCTGTGTACCCAGCAGTACCAGCGGAGGCGCTCAGGACCTGTGTGTTGTGTCTGTCCTCTGTACACAGCAGTACCAGCGGAGGCGCTCAGGACCTGTGTGTTGTGTCTGTCCTCTGTATACAGCAGTACCAGCGGAGGCGCTCAGGACCTGTGTGTTGTGTCTGTCCTCTGTATACAGCAGTACCAGCGGAGGCGCTCAGGACCTGCATGTTGTGTCTGTCCTGTGTACACAGCAGTACCAGCGGAGGCGCTCAGGACCTGCATATTGTGTGTCCTGTGTACACAGCAGTACCAGCGGAGGCGCTCAGGACCTGTGTATTATGTCTGTCCTGTGTACACAGCAGTACCAGCGGAGGCGCTCAGGACCTGCAATTTGTGTCTGTCCTGTGTATACAGCAGTACCAGTGGAGGCGCTCAGGACCTGCATGTTGTGTCTGTCCTGTGTATACAGCAGTACCAGCAGAGGCGCTCAGGACCTGTGTATTGTGTCTGTCCTGTGTACACAGCAGTACCAGCGGAGGCGCTCAGGACCTGCCTGTTGTGTCTGTCCTGTGTACACAGCAGTACCAGAGGAGGCACAGTACACAGCAGTACCAGCGGAGGCGCTCAGGACCTGCATGTTGTGTCTGTCCTGTGTACACAGCAGTACCAGCGGAGGCGCTCAGGACCTGCGTATTGTGTCTGTCCTGTGTATACAGCAGTACCAGCGGAGGCGCAGTACACAGCAGTACCAGCGGAGGCGCTCAGGACCTGTGTATTATGTCTGTCCTATGTACACAGCAGTACCAGCGGAGGCGCAGTACACAGCAGTACCAGCGGAGGCGCTCAGGACCTGCATGTTGTGTCTGTCCTGTGTACACAGCAGTACCAGCGGAGGCGCAGTACACAGCAGTACCAGCGGAGGCGCTCAGGACCTGCATGTTGTGTCTGTCCTG
The DNA here is from genome assembly GCF_029499605.1 of Hyla sarda. Taxonomy (NCBI): domain Eukaryota; kingdom Metazoa; phylum Chordata; class Amphibia; order Anura; family Hylidae; genus Hyla; species Hyla sarda. The sequence continues at coordinate 2,937,431 of NC_079200.1, forward strand.
TGTATACAGCAGTACCAGCGGAGGCGCTCAGGACCTGTGTGTTGTGTCTGTCCTGTGTATACAGCAGTACCAGCGGAGGCGCTCAGGACCTGCGTGTTGTGTCTGTCCTGTGTACACAGCAGTACCAGCGGAGGCGCTCAGGACCTGCATGATGTGTCTGTCCTCTGTATACAGCAGTACCAGCGGAGGCGCTCAGGACCTGTGTGTTGTGTCTGTCCTCTGTATACAGCAGTACCAGCGGAGGCGCTCAGGACCTGCATGATGTGTCTGTCCTCTGTATAAAGCAGTACCAGCGGAGGCGCTCAGGACCTGTGTGTTGTGTCTGTCCTGTGTACACAGCAGTACCAGCTGAGGCGCTCAGGACCTGCATGTTGTGTCTGTCCTGTGTACACAGCAGTACCAGCGGAGGCGCTCAGGACCTGTGTGTTGTGTCTGTCCTGTGTACACAGCAGTACCAGCGGAGGCGCTCAGGACCTGTGTATTGTGTCTGTCCTGTGTACACAGCAGTACCAGCGGAGGCGCAGTACACAGCAGTACCAGTGGAGGCGCAGTACACAGCAGTACCAGCGGAGGCGCAGTACACAGCAGTACCAGCGGAGGCGCAGTACACAGCAGTACCAGCGGAGGCGCAGTACACAGCAGTACCAGCGGAGGCGCAGTACACAGCAGTACCAGCGGAGGCGCAGTACACAGCAGTACCAGCGGAGGCGCAGTACACAGCAGTACCAGCGGAGGCGCAGTACACAGCAGTACCAGCGGAGGCGCAGTACACAGCAGTACCAGCGGAGGCGCAGTACACAGCAGTACCAGCGGAGGCGCAGTACACAGCAGTACCAGCGGAGGCGCAGTACACAGCAGTACCAGCGGATGGCGCCGTATATATCATAATGGAGCTGGGACTGACGGCCTATAGGGAGTTTTCCTGATATCCCAGTTGGTCGGTCCGGTCCTGACTGTACAGCCGGCAGGTGCAGAGAATAGTTAGTGCGGGGGCAGGGAGAGGGCATGGATTGCAGATAGGGCAGTCAGCCTATCACTGCTGGGGTTCAGGAGTCTGGGAAAGCTGGGTGGCACACAGTGGCTCCAATACGGCTTCTTTACCAGACAGATATTCTGTTCAGTAGACTGGGAAAGCTGAGGATGTACTGTGAGCTCTGCATTGTTTAATGCGTGTCACCCAGCTTTCTCAGACTCCTGAAGAGCTCCAATATAGCTACTTTACCAGACAAATATTCTCTTTACCAGACTGAGAAAGCTAGGTGGCAAACAGTACACAGCTCACAGTTCTCCCCCAGCTTTCCAACTCTCCTGAACAGAATATCTGTCTGGTAAAGCAGCCATATTGGTGCTCTTCAGGAGACTGGAAAAGCTGAGTGGCACACATAAAACAGTGCAGGGCTCACAGTACTTCCCCAGCTTTCCAAGTCTTCTGAACAGAATATTTGTCTGGTAAAGCAGCCATATTGGCACTCTTCAGGAGACTGGGAAAGCCGAGTGGCACACATCAAACAGTGCAGGGCTCACAGTTCTCATCCAGCTTTCCAAGTCTCCTGAACAGAATATCTGTCTGGTAGAGCAGCCATATTGGCGTTCTTCAGGAGACTGGGAAAGCTGAGTGGCAAAAAGAAAGAAGACACGATCCCACCATTTCCTGCAGCAATAGTTAAGTGTTCTCCCTCCAGTTACTTCATACGGTTTATAGAGATTGTAGTCAGACTGTTTTGGTGTCTGAGCAGCGTCAGTAATGCGGCAGCGGGTGATATTACTAAGAATAGAAGCAATAACCGGGACTGAGACCCTCAGCAACAGGAGATGGGGGTGATTTAAGGGGGTTCCCTCCATCCGACCCCCTCACAACCCCCCTCAGACGTGTGCGCCTGCTCTTTCATTCCCCCAGAAGTCTTTGCTCAGGAATCTCTTCCGGATCTCGGATGTTTTGGGTTCATTCAGCTCCTCTCCCGGTGTGTGGAGGGAACAGCCAAAAACTACGCGTCCCGGACTCCTGTCCTCCCGGCACACAGGTGGGTCCGGCTTTGTTCTCCGTCCCGACACGGTGTCGTACGGATAAATCTCTGCGCCTCCTTACGTTTTTACCTTCTCTTTGTCACAGACGCGATTGGTCGCTGATCCGTCTCGTTCGCGTTTGTTTTTACGGGGAAATGATTTATCCTTCTCTGCGCTATCGAAATTGCGCCGAATGTTTGTCTCTGTGATGCGCAAACTAATTGCGCAATTCTGCCACTGCGCCTGCGCGGGGGACGAGGGGTTCGCATTGTATTTATGGCCTATTAATAGGATAAGCATTGAATCGATTAAAAGTCATCTAAGGGAGGGGAAGGTAAAAAGCGTTGCGCTCTGCATTGCTGGAGAAGCGTTTTTCAAACGGCGTGCCTCCAGCTGTTGCAAAAACTACAACTCCCAGCATGCCCGGACAGCCAACGGCTGTCCGGGCATGCTGGGAGCTGTAGTTTTGCAACAGCTGGAGGACTGCAGTTTGAAGAGCACTGCACTAAGGGATGAGGTGAGAAGGAAGCCTTGATTTACCTTTCAGGGGGCAGTGTGGATACTCTGGAGAAGGCAGACATGCTTTTGTCTGTCCAGATAAGTTGTAGTTTTGCAATAATTGGAGGACTGCAGTTTAAAGGGGTACTCCGCCGCCCTGTGTCGGAAGCTCCGCTCCCCAGCGTCCGGAAGTTTATTGTTGCGGACGCTGTGGGCGGGCTTCCGTGTTCAGGGCCGCCCCTCGTGACGTCACGCCCGCCACCTCAGCGAAAGTCTATGGGAAGGGGGCGCGATGGCCGTCACGCCCCCTTCCCATAGACTCGTTGAGGGGGCGGGCTTGACGTCACGAGGGGCGGCCCTGAACACGGAAGCCCGCCCACAGCGTCCGCAACAATAAACTTCCGGACGCTGGGGCAGTGGAGTACCCCTTTAAAGACCACTGCACAAAGGGAAGCCTTGATTTACCTTTCGGGCTAAATTTCTACTTGTTTTTTTGTGACCCGAAAAAATGCAAGAAAAAAAACGGCAAAGCATCTTGTGATTTTTCTGGCGTTTTTTTTTTCCTTTGAGTGGAAATTGCATTTTTGGCCCCTTTGACGTTTTTTTTCAAAATTTGTTGGTTACCCCCCCAAAAAAAAAAAAGGATGCAGTGGGGATGGGGAAAAAATGGATTTAACAAAATGTATATTTTTTTATAAAGAAATTTTTATTTTTAATAGTGTGTACGTGTGTTTCTTTTTATAGTTTTAAATTTTTTGCTCTATTTATTTATTTTTTAGGTAGTACTACTACTCCCAGCATGGAACAGACTGTTCCATGCTGGGAGCTGTAGTGCCTGTAGTAATAAACATATCGCCCCGGCTGTCACTCCTGACACCTGTTGCGATCTGTCTATTAAAGCTCCCAGCATCGAGCAGAGTGTGGTCCATGCTGGGAGTAGTAGTACTACCTAAAAAATGAAAAAGTGACACACACGCACACTACATTTTTTATTGTCGGTTACATTTTTAGGTCCCAAACTGAAAAATGCAAAGTGGGAAAAGAATTTAGTGATTTTTCATTGATTTACAGCCAACATCTGGCCGCAGAGTTTTTTCAATAAAAAATCGCCATGGGGGCCGTTTTGGTGTTTTTTTTTGGGGGGGGGGAGGGAACGCACAAAAAAAAAAAAACAAGTTGAAACTGAGCCTCAGGGGGCAGTCTGGATCCTCTGAAGAAGGCAGACAGGCTTGAAGTAGAAGTTTTGCAACATCTGGAGGGCCACAGTCTGAGACCACTGGGCTGAAATGTCTGAAACAGCGACATTTCCCTCCGACATATGGAATTTTTTTTTTTTTTTTTTGCTGGGAGTTGTAGTTTTTTGCAACAGCTGGAGGCACACTGTTTGGAAAACACTGCCATAGAGAAAAAACAGGGGGCAGTCCACGCATGCGCATTTTGCAGAATACCCCTTTATTCTCATGTCTTATAGGTCGTTGGCCTGAAGCAGCCTGCAGCCTATAAGGCTGTGTGTGCATCCTCAGGACATAGACACAGTTAAAGGGGTACTCCGGTGGAAAACTTTTTTTTTTTTTTTTCAATCAACTGGTGCCAGAAAGTTAAACGGATTTGTAAATTACTTCTATTAAAAAATCTTAATCCTTCCAGTACTTATCAGCTGCTGAATACTACAGTGGAAATTCTTTTCTTTTTGGAACACAGAGCTCTCTGCTGACATCATGTACACAGTGCTCTCTGCTGACATCATGAGCACAGTGCTCTCTGCTGACATCTCTGTCCATTTTAGGAACTGTCCAGAGCAGCATATGTTTGCTATGGGGATTTTCTCCTGCTCTGGACAGTTCCTAAAATGGACAGAGATGTCAGCAGAGAGCACTGTGCTCATGATGTCAGCAGAGAGCACTGTGCTCATGATGTCAGCAGAGAGCACTGTGCTCGTGATGTCAGCAGAGAGCACTGTGGTCATGATGTCAGCAGAGAGCACTGTGGTCATGATGTCAGCAGAGAGCTTTGTGTTCCAAAAAGAAAAGAATTTCCTCTGTAGTATTCAGCAGCTGATAAGTACTGGAAGGATTAAGATTTTTTAATAGAAGTAATTTACAAATATGTTTAACTTTCTGGAGCCAGTTGATATATAAAAAAAAAAAAAGTTTTTCCTGGAATACCCCTTTAACCCCTTCCTCTTTGGCGATTTTTCATTTTTGCACTTTTTATTTTTCCTTCTCACCGTCTACTTTCGATTTTCCACCTACAGATCCCTATGAGGGTTTGTTCTTTGCGCCAACAACTTTACTTTTGTAAGGGTGAGAAATTCAAGAGGAATAATTTTGGGGTCGGGAAATTGTCGCATTCTGTCATTTAATCCATCAAGCGGAAATGAAGAGGAATGAAGGAGGAGGCTATTTAAAGGGGTACTCCGGTGGAAAACTTTTTTTTTAAATCAACTGGTGGCAGAAAGTTAAACAGATTTGTAAATTACTTCTATAAAAAAAAAATCTTAATCCTTCCAGTACTTATTAGCTGCTGAATACTAGACAGGAAATTCTTTTCTTTTTGGAACACAGAGCTCTCTGCTGACATCACGAGCACAGTGCTCTCTGCTGACATCTCTGTCCATTTTAGGAACTGTCCAGAGTAGGAGAAAATCCCCATAGAAAACATATGCTGCTCTGGACAGTTCCTAAAATGGACAGAGATGTCAGCAGAGAGCACTGTGCTCGTGATGTCAGCAGAGAGCTCTGTGTTCCAAAAAGAAAATAATTTCCTCTCTAGTATTCAACAGCTATTAACTACTGGAAGGATAAAGATTTTTTTAAATAGAAGTAATTTACATATCTGTTTAACTTTCTGGCACCAGTTGATTTAAAAAAAAAAGTTTTCCACCGGAGTACCCCTTTAATCCCCTTTTCTGAATTTCGCTTGAAAACGTTGTCAGGCAGAATTTTTTTTTTTACCATATTGGATTTTGCTCGCGGATTCCACTTGAAGAATGAACATGCTCTTTCTTCATGCGGAAAGGAATTCAGCGTCGGTTTTCCGCTAGCGGAATTTTGCGCACTGTGAACAGGACAGCGGAAATAACATTAAAGTTAATGGGCTGCGGAGATGAGCTTTAATTTGGAGCGGAGAATTCAAGAGGAATTACTCAGTGTGAACGCGCCCTAATACCATTAATAATTTCACTACTAAATCTATAAAAAAAAGCCATTTTGTAATTTTTAGCGACTTCCGTTTTCGGTAAAAATTGCACCTTATATTTATTCTGTAGGTCCATACGGTGGTGTTGGATACCCAATTTATATAGGTTTGATTTTGATTTTACTACAAAAAAAAAATGATAACTTCATGCACCAAAATTAATATGTTGAAATGTCGTCTTCTAACCCTTATAACTTTTTTTTTATTTTTCCGTATAAGGGGAGATCACTTTTTATTCTTTTCTTTTTTTTTTATGGTATAAAAAGTGACCTAAAATACGCTATTTTGGAATTTTTTTTACTTGTATGCCATTGACCGTGCGGTTTAATTAACGATATATATTTTTATAGTTCAGACATTTATGCACGCGGCGATACCACATATGTTTATATTTATTTTTATTTACGCATTTTTTTTTTTTTTATGTGAATGGGGGTGATTCAGACTTTTTTTTTATTAGGGAAGGGGTTAAATCACATTTATTAACTCTTTATTTTAACTTCTTTTTTTTTTTTTTGCAATGTTATAGCTCCCATAGGGGACTATAACATTGCCCACACTGATTTCCTACACTGATCACTGCCATGCAATAGCCTGGCATTGATCAGTGTTATCGCTGCTCGACTGCTCCTGTCTGAACCTCAGGCACGGAGCAGTCATTCGGCGATTGGACACCGAGGAGTCCGGTATTGATCCTCCTCGTGTCCTGCAAACTGTTCGGGATGCCATGATTTCTCCGCGGAGGTCGTGAACCGCACCACTGAGCTTACCGCCAATGTTTACTTTTGGTTTAGACGCGGCGATCAAGTTTGATCGCCGCATCTAAAGGGCTATTGCCAGACATCAGGACATCAGCCCGATCGGCGATGTCCGGCATTAGCCGTGGGTCTTGGTTTCCTATAGCAACCGGGACCCATCGGGTACGATGCGCGCTCACCTGCTGAGCGCGCTTCATACCTTGGGAGCCGCAGATGGACGTTAATGAACATCTATTTGCGGCAAGGGGTTAACATTGATCTATGCTATCTGCGCTTGATTGCTATGGGCTGCCTAAGGCTTTGCCAGTCACTGATCTAGGAAAGGCACCGAGGAACAGGTAAGACCGCTTGCCCAGCAACCCATCTGCACACACTGGTAATCCCTGGTGTCTAGTGGTCCCATCGGCACCCCCGCGATTGCATCGCGGGGGTGCCGATGGGACCACTAGACACCAGGGATTACCAGCCATCTATACAGCATTTAACCATATAATGATGGACATGAGAGCGATCTCACAGACCCTCTTGCAGGCCCGTGTCATACTCTCCCTTACCTGACCCACGACCTATTGGTACAGGTCAAGGGTCAGGAAGGGCTAAAGAGCTCTGGTAAAAGGAAAAGTGAGCTGTGATTGGTTGCTATAGGAAAAAAACTGACAATTTTGGATTCAGGTAGATTGATAAATTTGGGTCAGTGTGTGTATTTAAAGGGGTACTCCGGTGAAAAACTTTTTTTTTTTTTTTTTTAAATCAACTGGTGCCAGAAAGTTAAACAGATTTGTAAATTACTTCTATTAAAAAATCTTAATCCTTCCAGTACTTATTAGCTGCTGAATTCTACAGAGGAAATTCTTTTCTTTCTGGAACACTGTGCTCTCTGCTGACATCACGAGCACAGTGCTCTCTGCTGACATCTCTGTCCATTTTAGGACAGTTCCTAAAATGGACAGAGGTGTCAGCAGAGAGCACTGTGCTCGTGATGTCAGCAAAGAGCTCTGTGTTTCAAACGGAAAATAATTTCCACTGTAGTATTCAGCAGCTAATAAGTACAGGAAGGATTAAGATTTTTTTAATAGAAATAATTTACAAGTCTGTCTAACTTTCTGGCACCAGTTGATTTAAAAAAAAAAAAAAAAAAGCTTTTCACCGGAGTACCCCTTTAAAGGAGATCTCTGGAGAAAATGATCTTATCCCTTATCCACAGGATAAGGAATAAGTAGCTGATCCCAAGGGGGTTTGAGCGCTGGGCCCCCCCGCAATCACTGGGACGGGACCCGGAGTTCAGTGAGGAGTGCGTGCTGCAGCCGGCACGAGATCAATTAATTTCTATGGGAGTGCCGAAAATACCCGTGTACAGCTCAGCGGCGAAATTAATAGAGCACGGACCGACTACCGATAGACGACACACGCTCCTCGCCGGGGTCCTGTACCGGTGATCTCGGGGGGGCCCCAGCGGTCAGAACCCCGCGATCTGCTACTTATCCCCTACATTCATTTTCACCGGAGTACTCCTTTAAGGCTAGTGGTCGGAGTGGGTGGTTGTCACTGGTCAACCCCATTCAGCAAAGTCCCAGCTCCCAGTTCGTTAAGTGTGTGATGTATGACAATACTTTTGACTTTTTTTAATTTATTTTTTATTCTAGAAATGAATACCGCAAACCAGGTACAGACCTACAAGAAGAGACGGGACTCCACCCTGGCAGAAAAGGTGAAGATCCTAGAACTTCTCCAACAACCCAAAGCGTCTCAGTCATCAGTGGCCAGGAACATGGGACTCTCACAGTCCACAATTAGTCGTGTCATGAAAAAGAGAGAAGAGATTCTAGAGCGCTGGAACCATAATGAGAACCCGAGTCGTAAGCGTAATAGACCCTTCAAACACGCCAAGGTGGACGAGGCTCTACTGGAATGGCTTCTCTTCGCCAAGGCCAATAAGTTTCCCATTTCTGGACCAATACTTATGAGACAGGCTGAAACCATTGCAAAAGAAATCGGATGCCCGCAGTTTAAACCATCGAATGGGTGGCTGTGGAGGTGGAAGGAACGGTACAGACTCTTCTACAGGGCAGAAGTCCTACCGGGGGAGAGGTGGTTTGGCGGTATCGGTGAAGGTGAGTATGTAAAAATCCTACCTAAGGATTCACAGATGGTCAGACTGGAACTGAACGGTGGAGCAGAAGGAAGAGCTAGTGGAAGCCATTACAACCCTAGTGGACAAATCCAAGGAGAACGGAGCGAGCACATGATGTCCATGCTCCGCGGCCAAGCTGCTCAAGTAGATGTTTTTAGTAGATCGGCATTGCTTGCTCAAATTGCTAAAGATTACCCTTTACAAGACATTTTCTGTGCCGTGGGGTCGCCTTTCCATTTCAGAATCCTGGCCAAGCAAGGGATGAACGCCGCGCCAAAGGAAACGGTCTGCATCTGGTTCTGCTGCAACATCAACGGGACGCAACGACTAAAATTGATAGTCACTCACAATCTTCCTTCCAGATCTGTCGGAAGCCATTGCCTTTCTCCGGTGTCTCTTAAAGCCAGTCATAATGGACACATGACCGATAACTTACTCATCGAGTGGCTTCTCAACTGGGACGCTAAACTCGATAGACAGGAAAGAAAAATTCTTCTGGCCTTCACGGCGAATAATACGGGACCCAAAGTGAAGCTTAGAAATATCTCATTGTGTATTTTCCCCAAAGAACACGTTTCGTCCAACCATTACTTTGGCGTAGAGTTGGTCAACGAGTTTGGCATGCTCTACAGGGAACTTCTCCTAGAGAGGTTGCAAGATGAGACCACCGCCGGTAGAAAAAGTGAGGCCTCTCTGCTCCAGAAGATGTGTGAGATATCACTGGTAGAGGCCAGTTACACCATGAATAAAGCTTGGTTGAGAGTGACACCACATACCATCAAATCTTGTTTCCAGAAGCAGGAAGTGGTGCGAATTCTTTGCTCTGCCACGCGGGATCCATCGGAGGCCAAATCCCGTGAAGACCTATCATTTTCCATTTTACAAGAAAGCAACAGTAACGCTGCAAATTACACAACGCCAACCACGGTCCTGGTCTCCCACCGAACGCCGACCATCAAGGAGGAGGAGGAGGATGAAAGCCCTGGATTCAAAACCTCCCACAAAAAAACATTGTATCCAAATCAAAAACTCAAAGCAAGTGACAAGGAGGATCGGGCCTCGTACAGTGGTTTAGAGTCCTATCCAAGACTCTCTGCTGGCCCGGAGGAAATATCCACCATTGTGGTGAAGTCTGAAGTCCCTAGAGAGCGCGTGAGCGTCGAGGAGATCAAAGAAGCTTGTGACATCATCCAGCAGTTCTTGTGCCATGAAAACCAAGACATGAGCATCTTCTGCGCATTGCAAAGTCAAATCGAGAGATGTCTGACCAATCCAACCAATGACCAAGTAATGATGTGACCGCGATAGGACCGTAATGGGACATGTGTCGTCTGCTCTTCTTTCCAGCTCACGTTTGGTGGACGGTCGAGTATATCATTTAGTGGAAAGGGTCTAAACATAAACTATAAAGACGTGCATGTAAGATACATAGAGAAGACGGGGCGAGGAGAATCGGAAATGGCGTTGTACAGCTCGGCCTTCCGTGTAGACAGAATTTGGCTTTATCTGAAAACTTTTTTGGGCCCCTTTTTATGAACTTTCTAAATGAGAATTCGATCTTAGGAGAACAAGGGCAACAAAGAATTGGTGGGGGACGTGATATTCCAGAGATCCAGGTTGGACAGATCTGTCACCATATTAGGCCATTAGCACTTGATAGTGGCCAGAAGAAGCACTTGTTGCCTATCTGTACCCCCGGACTTTGTCCCTCTCCCCTGTACGTTATTTGAGTATCTTTTTGTCCAAATAAAAAAGTTTGAAGACAAGAAATGGTGAGTGGCGGCTTTGATTTTCTCTTTGCCACGTTGCTATCTTTAGCCTGACACCGCTATACGTCTATTCTGCAGTACAAGCTCTAGCCCCAATACCGGATTCTCTGCGTTACCGCAGTGCCGAATGAATCTGACTTATATTAATATATTAGGCTGACGGCATCTAACAAAGAATATGGCAGGTTCATAACTGTGTATGGGGGAAGGGTTCCGTATTGGCTCTCGAGTGGCCGTTATTAACCGGTTTGGGGGGGGTCCTATCCTCATGAATACAGCAGGTTCGTAACTATCCACTGTATTCTTACATGGCTGCTAATGGTAGAGCGGACTGGTCCTCTTAACATGCTGCTTGTAGCCAGGGCTGCTTTTACAGGGTAGAGATGCTGCACAAATTACGGTCATGGGGTAACAAGTGACTGGGGGGTTCTTGTGTCACTCAAGGCCAGTAGAGTTGGGAACAACCAATGTCTCTCCCTATGGGTGTATAGGGAAAGACGTGGGGCTAAAGGGTTAATGTTTCTCCTTAAGGAAAGTGTTATAAAGACACGTGGAGACCTATACACCATTGATGCTTCACTGGGAATATTGGGGGAAAAAGGATATGCAAAGCAGCTCCCATGCTACCTTATCAGGAGGCTTTCCCTTCAGGACAGTGTTGCTCCAACTAGGACTGGGAATGTATGCATCTGCAGACAGCTGTTTCGGGGGTATTGCCCCTTGTCAATCCAGAGCAGGGTGTGCTTGATGGCTAGTGGGAGGATTATCACTGTGGGGGGGGGGGACCTATCAATGTGGGGGGCTAAAGGGGTTAATGTTTCTTCTTAAGGAGAGCATCATAAAGGCATATGAAGACTTAGAGGCCATTGATGCTCCACTGGGAATTCTTGGCATACATTCCCAGTCAGTTTCAGTTAAGGGAAAGCTGCCTGAAAAGGTGGCGTGAGAGCTGCTTTGCTTATTGTTTCTTTTTAGGGAAAGATGTGTTACTGAAGGTTGGCGGAGGGGGGAACAGCTTCTGAGAACCACCCAGAAATAATCTAGTAGGGCATCTTAAAGGGGTACTCCGCTGCCCCAGCGTTCGGAACATTTTGTTCAGAACACTTGGAGCGGGCAGCAGTGGTTGTGATACCACGCCTCCCTCGGGATGTTACGCCACGCCCCCTCAATGCAAGTCTATGGGAGGGGGCGTGGTTGCCCGCACCCAGTGTTCTAAACGAACCCCGGTGCTACAGAGATCTGGGACCCCCACGATCAGACATCCCATCCCCTACCCTTTGGATAGGGGAAAATATGTCTAGGGGTGGAGTACCCCTTTAAGAGAGAAGAATCCCTCCTTCAGAATCTTCACCTGTTGTCCAGTAAAGAAGGCTACAAAGAGTCTTATATTAATGAGCACCATGTAATGCTACATTCCGCCTGCGGAGGTGCTGCAGGGAAGTGTTCGTGACATCACGCCACGCCCCCTCCATTCATGTCTATGGGAAAGGGCGTGACGGCTACGTAGTAGCCGTCACGCCCCTTCCCATAGACATGAATGGAGGGTGTGTGGCAGTCATCCGGCACTAGGGTATCACTCCGAGACCCCCGCGATCAGACATCATATCCTCTATACTTTGGATAGGGGATAAGATTTTTTTCAACGGAGTACCCCTTTAAAGGGGTACTCCTGTACAAAAAATAACTATTTTAATTTAAATGAACTTGTGCCAGAACGTTAAACAGATTTGTTAATGACTTCTATTTAAAAATCTTAACCCTTCCAGTACTTATCAGCTGCTGGATGCTCCACAGGAAGTTGTGTAGTGCTCTCTGCTGCCACCTCTGTCCGTGTCAGGAACTGTCCAGAGCAGGAGAGGTTTGCTATGGGAATTTCCTCCTGCTCCGGACGGTTCCTGACATGGACAGAGGTGGCAGCAGAGAGCACTGTGGTCAGACTGGAAAGAACTACACAACTTCCTGTAGAGCATAAAGCAGCTGATAAGTACTGGAAGGATTAAGATTTTTAAATAGAAGTAATTTACAAATCTTTAAATTTTTTTTTGTTTTTTTCCCCCCCGTAAGAAAATTACAAAACATTCATATTAAAATATAAACCTACAATTCTTTAATCTTTCCCCCTCCCCCCCAACTCCAATCCCATCCCTTACCCCATCGGCCTGGCACACTAATCACCTCATCTATTCCCTTCCGTTCTTCTTCTATTTTCTTACTCTTTTTTACATTTTTATAGTAATTTTTTTCATGCGCTCTTACTTTCCTTGACAGATCAAGCCATTCTTGTTTATTTGGAGCCTTAGGGGCTATCCAATTTCTAAGAATTATAATTTTTGTTTAAAGGGGTTATCCAGGAAAAAATTTTTTTTTATATATATCAACTGGCTCCAGAAAGTTGAACAGATTTGTAAATTACTACTATTAAAAAATCTTAATCCTTTCAGTACTTATGAGCTTCTGAAGTTAAGGTTGTTCTTTTCTGTCTAAATCCTCTCTGATGACTTGTGTCTCGAGAAACGCCCAGTTTAGAAGCAAATCCTCATAGCAAACCTCTTCTAAACTGGGCGTTTCCCGAGACAGGTGTCATCAGAGAGCACTTAGACAGAAAAGAACCACCTTAACTTCAGAAGCTCATAAGTACTGAAAGGATTAAGATTTTTTAATAGAAGTAATTTACAAATCTGTTTAACTTTCTGGAGCCAGTTGATATATATATATAAAAAAAAGTTTTTTCCTGGAATACCCCTTTAACTTACTGGCACCAGTTGAGAAAAAAATAAAGTTTTCCACTGGAGTACCCCTTTAATACCCTGTGTTTACACAATGTTTGGCTATGCTCAGCTGGTGGAATATCCTAATTCTGCGCAAATTTTGTTCAGGAAAGTTCACTGAACGGATTTGGGGAATTCGGACGGAATTTTGCCGGAACTGCTGCAAAATCTTTGGAGGAATTCTGTTTTCTAAAAAAAAAAAAAATTTTTTTTTTTTTAAATTATAAATGCTAAATTAAAGCCAAAATTCCCCTGTGCGAAATGGGACAGCGGAATCCTATTAACGCCGATGGGCAGTTAATTTTAGCAGAATTTCCGGTGAAATTCCACCATCTTAAGATACATAGCCTGTGGGGCATTACACTGACCAATGCTCACTGTCAGTATTCCGCCTTGTTCACACATCAGTATTTTGATCTTTTCTTTTTAGCCAAAATGTATTTAAACACTTCCAGATTACGGCCCTATGAACAAAGACAAAAAGTGCCATTTTTTTTTGTTCGTTTTTTACTTTGATTTTTATTTTTCACTTGCCACTTACGATTAAAAAAAACAAAAAACTTTAATGCAAGAAATCTTTGTTTTGGAACTTTTTCATGTACCATTCCATATGTCGGAGGTATATGTTGCAGTTTCAGATGTTTTAGCCATGTGGTCTTAAACTGTGGCCCTCCAGATGTTGCAAAACTTCAACTTCCAGCAAGTCTGGACAGCCAAAAGCCTGTCTGGCTTCTCCAGGGGATCCACATTGTCCCTGAAAGGTAAATCAAGGCTTCCCTCTCATCCCTTTTGTGCAGTGGTTTTCAAGCTGCAGTCCTTCAAGCTGTTGCAAAACTACAACTTCCAACATATCTGAACAGCCAAAAGCCTGTCTGCCTTCTCCAGAGGGTCCACACTGTCCCTGAAAGGTAAATCGAGGCTTTCCTCTTATCTCCACCTCTTTGTGCAGTGATTTTCAAGCTGCAGTCCTTTTAGCTGTTGCAAAAATACAACTACCAACATATCTGGACAGCCAAAAACCAGTCTGCCTTCACCAGAGGATTCATACTGACCCTGAAAGGTAAATCAAGGCTTCCCTCTCATATCATCCCTTTGTGCAGTGGTCTTCAAACTGCAGTCCTCTAGCTATTGCAAAACTTCAACTCCCAGCATGCCCGGACAGCCAACGGCTGTCCGGGCATGCTGGGAGTTGAAGTTTTGCAACATCTGGAGGGCCACAGTTTAAGACCACTATTTTAGCCTTTAAAAAAGACTTGCAGACGGTGCAGCAGAATTTCATTGAAAACAACAGGGACCGAAATTCTGCCGTGTGAGCATAGTCTTTGAGTGTGTACAGCGGAATGGTAAGGCCCAGTCAATGATTGGTTGTTGTTCATACATTTCCAGGAGGAATAACAGAGGAACGGCAAAATAAAGTTCTAAGAAAAGATGCAGAACTGCTATTTTATAGGGATTGCCAGTATTTCCTACAACGTGTCCTACACCCCTCTGAATGCTGAATCTCCGCTGATGAACACACGTACGTTTTTTTGGGGGGGGGTCAGTGTTTTCACAGTTTTTTTAGTGTGTAACGGCAACCTCTGACCTCTGCGGCAGGAATTTGTAAAAAAAAAAAAAAGAAAATTGAAAAATAACATAATTTTTTTTTTTAGATATTAAATTTTTTTTTTTTTTTAAATAAAAACGTTTCCAAAGCAAATTTTTTTTCATTTTTTGGTTTATTTTATAATTCTAACAAACCAGAAAAAAAATAGTTATTGTGCGACGAACAACCAGTACAGGATGAATGTCTTATAGATGGGAACCATGGGGGGCACTCTATGGCAGAGCTATATACGGCACATGGGGCCTATATGGTGACCCCCCCCCCCCCTTGCATTTGGCTCCCCATGATCCGTCCATACCAAGGATCTCACACAAATAGGCTCCTGCTGCTGCAAAATTACAACTCCCAGTAAGCCCATACAGTCAAAGGCTTATCTGCCTCCTACAGAGGATCCACAATGTCCCTCAAAGGTAAATCAAGGCTTCCCTCTCGTCTCACCCCTTTGTGCTGTAGTCTTCAAAGTACAGTCCTCAAGCTGTTGAAAAACTACAACTCCCAACATATTTGGAGAGCCAAAAGCCTGTCTACCTTCTTCAGAGCGCCAACACTGTCCCTGAAAGGTGAATCAAGGTTTTCCTTTCATCTCAGAAGATGTTGACTGTCCCGACATGCTGGGAGTTGTAGTTTCGCAACTTCTGAAGGTCCACAGTAGAGACCACTGTGCTACACAATACCTTAGTTCACCCGTATGGTCACGGTAAGGCTTCTGATACCACCACGTGCATGAGGCCTTTACCCGAAAGTAGTATAATCATTAAAACCATGTGAAATCTTCTCTACAGACCCCATTCTGTTATACCAACAAGGCAGCAGGAGGATATATGCTGCTATTTGCAATTCAAAGGCCAAAGGCTGCTGAGACGAGAGGGAAGCCTTGATTTATCTTTTATGGACATTGTGGATCCTTTGTAGGAGGCAGACAGGCTTTTAGTTGTCCAGGCATGCTGGGAGCTGTAGTTTTGCATCATCTGGAGAAACACTGTTCGGCTCTATAGAGATATGATCAATACTGATAAAATGGCAAAAAGATCCTGCCGGCCAATAGAAAGCTGCCACCTCGTACGGCCTGTCGGACTTTTAATAAAAATTAAATACATTTTCTCTGAACTCTGTGGATATACACATATTTATATATCTTTATATATACTTAGAATAAAAACCACAAAATGTAAAATAGGATTGGGGCGTAGACAAGGATGTATTCCTGCAGCGTGTGTGGAGGACCTCCGACTGTAGTCCTCCCAAGGCACCAACAGTTCTGTCTCCGCTGCCTCTCGTTGTCCTGGTGGACACCGCAGAACACAGATAAGGCACTATATGGCGGCCGGAGGATTGATGCGCCTCTTATCAGTCTTACACTTTGCATCAGAGTGGTTAGAATCTGCCGCTTCTCCCACATTCACAGTTACTTAGCGTTAGTGAATGGACCATATAGGTTCTCACGTCATCCGTTCTTTCCAGATTCTTTTTTTTTCTTTGTATTTTTAAGGTAAAATTCCGAGACGAGATATCTTGGCTGACAAGAAAGAGTGAATGATGAAGACGATAGTTTTCGGGCAAGAATGAAGATCCAGTTGCTGGAAGAAATAAATGAAAATGTTAGTCATTTACTCATAACAGTCGTGTACTGTAGATTGGTTGTGGTACCCTTCTTCCCCTATGACTAATAGATAATAGATAAGTCGTGTACTGTAGATTGGTTGTGGCACCCTTCTTCCCCTATGACTAATAGATAATAGATAACAGTCATGTACTGTAGATTGGTTGTGGTACCCTCCTTCCCCTATGACTAATAGATAATAGATAACAGTCATGTACTGTAGATTGGTTGTGGTACCCTTCATCCCCTATGACTAATAAATAACAGTTGTGTACTGTAGATTGGTTGTGGTACCCTTCTTCCCCTATGACTAGTAGATAACAGTCGAGTACAGTAGATTGGTTGTGGTACCCTTCTTCCCCTATGACTAATAGATAACAGTTGTGTACTGTAGATATGTTGTGGTACCCTTCTTCCCCTATGACTAATAGATAATAGATAACAGTCGTGTACTGTAGATTGGTTGTGGTACCCTCCTTCCCCTATGACTAATAGATAATAGATAAGTCGTGTACTGTAAATTGGTTGTGGTACCCTTCTTCCCCTATGACTAATAGATAATAGTCATGTACTGTAGATTGGTTGTGGTACCCTTCTTCCCCTATGACTAATAGATAACAGTGGTGTACTGTAGATTGGTTGTGGTACCCTTCTTCCCCTATGACTAATAGATAATAGATAACAGTTGTGTACTGTAGATTGGTTGTGGTACCCTTCTTCCCCTATGGCCCAGACTAATAGACATCTAATGTTCTGATAATTCTTCCTCAAGTGCTGTCTGCAGCCAACAGGAACTTGTCTTAGTAAGTTGTATTTGCATTATTTGACTGTATTTTCTTGGAATGTTTGGACACTGTTTGACTGTATTATTTGGAAACTGTTTGGCAGTATTATTTGGGCACTTTATTGCAGTATTACTAAACGATGTATGGCAGTATATTCTTTCTGAGGTAATATCTGGACACTTTTTGGCAGTATTATTTGGGTACTTTAAAGCAGTATGAATGATCAAGGTATGGCAGTATATTCTGAGCACTGCATTGAGGTAATATTTGAACACTGTTTGGCAATATTATTTGGACACTATTTGGCAGCATTATTTGGGCTCTATATGGCAGCATTACTGGCCAATGTATGCAGTATATTCTGGGCACTGCGTGGAGGTATTATTTGGATACTATATGGCAGTCTTACTTGGGTACTTTATGGCAGTATTACTGATCAATGTATGGCAGTATATTCTGAGTACTGCATTAAAGTATTATTTGGACAATATTTGGCAATATTTTTCGGGCACTTTATGGCAGTATATTCTGAGCACTGCATGGCAGTAATATTTGGACACTGTTTGGCAGTATTTTTTAGACCCTCTTTAGTAGTGCTTTTTGGACAATTTATGGCAGTATTACTGAGCAATGTATAACATTATATTCTGGGCACTGCATTGAGTTATTACTTGGACCCTATTTTGCAGTTTTATTTGGGCACTTTATGGCGGTATATCCTGAGCACTGCATTGAGGTATTATTTAGACACTGTTTGGCAGTTTTATTTGGACACTAGTTGGCAGTGTTATTTTGGCACCTCGTGGCAGTATTACTGACCAATGTATGACGGTTTATTCGGAGCACGGCATGGAGGTAATATTTGGACACTATTTGGCAATATTATTCTCACAGCAACCAGAATGGTGGGTGTTTAAGATGGGTATCACCATGAAAATCAAGGCAAGAAAATGCGCCCCATGCTTTACATACAATTTCTCCCTCCGGTTTTCCAAAGTCCAGATACAACATCCTGGTGCCATCATCAGAAGACATCCGGAGCCTGTCGAAGGGTTTATGGAGATGGACGACCTTGTTCAGTCCGGGCTCCTCGGTGAACAGAGTGAACCCTTGGTCGATGTGTATGGAGAGCGCACACTCCTTCCCGCCCCATGTACACGCTGGAAATGAGAGAGGCACAGAGTAAGAAGGATGAAGGCGCCAAATATTTATATCTAATATGGATGCATCACGGATCATCATAACACTATAGCCCCAGGGGGTTACAGTATCCCCCACCAGGGAGGTTACATTATCCCCCAGAAGTTACAATTAAAGCAGCTCAGTGTTTGTCTATGGATAGGAAGTTGCAGTTTTTTGGAATGCACTTATTTTCCCATATGCATTTGATCAATACTAACACTTTAAAGGGTGCTCTAACTGAATAAGACCTGTGCATTCCATTGCTAAAGGCTCTTGCTGACTCCTAAGGTCCTTTTATCACTAAGAGCAGCGTTTCCCAAGCAGTGTACCTGCAGATTTTGCAAAACTACAACTCCCAGCATGCCCGGACAGCCTTTGGCTGTCCGGGCATGCTGGGAGTTGTAGTTTTGCAACAGCTGGAGGCACGCTGCTTGGAAAACACTGTTTTAGAGGGTAGGACAGTATTGATCCAACCAGTGAGCCTCCAGCTGTTGCAAAACTACAACTTCCGGGCCAAAGGCCTGTCTGCCTCCTCTAGAAGAGCCACAATAGTCCCTGAAAGGTAGATCAAGGATTCCCTCTCATCTCATCCCTTAGTCTTCAAATTGTAGCCCTCCAGCTGTTGCAAAACAACATTGCCCAGAAAATGGCCCGTCTGCCTCCTTCAGATGATCCACGCTGTCCCTGAAAGGTAATTCAAGGCTTTCCTCTCATCTCAGCAGCCTTTGGCTTTTCAGGCATGTTAGGAGTTGTAGTTTTGCAACCTTCAGAGGGCCACAGTTTGGAGATCACTGCTTTAAAATATACATATTTCACACACACCTGTGGTCACCTCCTGTATGAGTTCGGCTGCGTTGTGGCACCCATCTACCAAGGCCCGGGTCCACTCCGCCAGCTCCCGTTGTGTCTCCACACTGAACAGATGTGTCTCCACGCCCTTTTGGGTGCCAGAGCGGAGGGCAAATGCCAGCTCGGTGTTGTACATTGAGGTGCTTTTGGGAGGCCCAGAGTGGACAAGTCTATGAGATTGGGGGAAAGGCAGAATATTAGTTATCCAATCATTTCAGGCGTATCAAACCCCAAGATACACCCCACCACTATTTTTGGGCCAAAATAGACACCTGCTTAATCTGGCAGGGGTCCATTTAACCGGCCACCTTGTATTTTCACATTTCCCAAACTGCAATTGCTGAAAAAATATCTGGCTAGCGGCAGATTACTCTCGCAAAACCAGCAATTTTTGAGGGTTCCAGATCAAGGCGATCAGATGGTCATGCCGGATAGTGCATTCTGGGAAAAAAGGGTTCACTGAGATGAGGGCATGTGTAATCCTAGTAATCCAGTCCTGCCCTCCCTGTAATCCAGTCCTGCCCTCCCTGTAATCCAGTCCTGCCCTCCCTGTAATCCAGTCCTGTCCCCCCCCTTAATCCAGTCCTGCATCCCTGTAATCCAGTCCTGCCCTCCCTGTAATCCAGTCCTGCCCTCCCTGTAATCCAGTCCTGCCATCCCCTGTAATCCAGTCCTGCCCTCCCTGTAATCCAGTCCTGCCCTCCCTGTAATCCAGTCCTGCCCTCCCTGTAATCCAGTCCTGCCCTCCCTGTAATCCAGTCCTGCCTTCCCTGTAATCCAGTCCTGCCCTCCCTGTAATCCAGTCCTGCCTTCCCTGTAATCCAGTCCTGCCCTCCCTGTAATCCAGTCCTGACTGTCCCCATAACATGTGCACTGTGAGGGGTCACTATGGGGCTCTGGTAAATTATGGTGGTTATTAAGTAGATAAGAGTCCGGGCTTTTCTACCTGCATCAACTCTTTCCTAAAAGTCTCCAGTGATGGAAATCTCACTGATCATGAAATGACTTCTCTTCTATTTTCTACTTGTTTCATCTTAAATTGGTATAAATTGGCTGACAACAGAGAACAACAACACGTTTTACTCTTAATATGAAAAATGTGCAGTACTTACATCCTGCCACAAGATGGCGGTATATTCACACAGATGAAATCTATTATTGTAAAACCTAAAATACTGGGGGAATTTATCATCGGACACTTTTTCACGTTTTTTCTGGGCTTTACCTTCTCTTCTATGATTCAAATGTACAAAATGTATCAAATTGTCCTTCAACGTATAATGACGCAGAATTCTATAGTTTTCTATGGGATTCTGCTGCACTGGAATTTCCTGACTCCGGGGTCCACAAAAAGACTTGTCTATTCTTTCTGCAGATTTCACTTGGAAATGCATTGCTGTCTATGAGTCGTTTCGAGTCGTGTCTTTTCGAGTGGTCCTAGTGCCCGCCAGATCGTGCAAATGTGCGGAATATCCGCCTGTGTTTTCCGGGGACATTCCGCACATTTTCAGCCGTGTGATCTCAGCATGCTGTTGGCTGATGGGAGTTGTAGTTTCACAGAATAGGGAATAAGTGACTGGTCGATGACCTCTGCTGTATTTCTGCTCTAACATGAAGGTCGGGGGTCTCCATGCCACATCTGTAATATTGCTCCTCCCCAACAATGTGACTTTTGGGCCCCATCCGACACCGGGTCCTGGGTAGGGTTACCACTGGGCCGTTATTTTACCGACACAGCCAGTATTTTGGCCACGCTGCCGGTAATACCAGAAATGCAATTATACAAGCAATCCTCCAACTGGTGCCATACCAGTGCACCATATGCCATACCAGTGTTTCCCAACCACAGTGCCTCCAGCTGTGGCAAAACTACAACTCCCAGCATGTTGGACTATATAGTAGTATATAGTATAGATCAGTGTTTCCCAACCAGGGGTGACTCCAGCTGTTGCAAAACTACAACTCCCAGCATGTTGGAATATATAGTAGTATATAGTATAGATCAGTGTTTCCCAACCAGAGGTGCCTCCAGCTGTTGCAACACTACAACTCCCAGCATGTTGGACTATATAGTAGTATATAATATAGATCAGTGTTTCCCAACCAGAGGTGCCTCCAGCTGTTGCAACACTACAACTCCCAGCATGTTGGACTATATAGTATAGGTCAGTGTTTCACAACCAGGAGTGCCTCCAGCTGTTGCAACACTACAACTCCCAGCATGTTGGACTATATAGTAGTATATAGTATAGGTCAGTGTTTCCCAACCAGGGTGCCTCCAGCTGTTGCAAAACTACAACTCACAGCATGTTGGACTATATAGTAGTATATAGTATAGGTCAATGTTTCCCAACCAGGGGAGCCTCCAGCTGTTGCAACACTACAACTCCCAGCATGTTGGACTATATATAGGTCAGTGTTTCCCAACCTGGGGAGCCTCCTGCTGTTGCAAAACTACAACTCCCAGCATGTTGAACTATATAGTAGTATATGGTATAGTTCAGTGTTTCCCAACC
Source organism: Hyla sarda (assembly GCF_029499605.1). Taxonomy (NCBI): domain Eukaryota; kingdom Metazoa; phylum Chordata; class Amphibia; order Anura; family Hylidae; genus Hyla; species Hyla sarda. The sequence goes on from NC_079200.1 coordinate 2,959,095, forward strand.
AGGACCAACCAGGGTGCCTCCAGCTGTTACAAAACTTCAACTCCCAGCATGTTGGACTATATAGTAGTATATAGTATTTGTCAGTGTTTCCCAACCAGGACCAACCAGGGTGCCTCCAGCTGTTGCAAAACTACAACTCCCAACATATCTGGACTGCCAAAAGCCTGTCTGCCTTCACCAGAGGATCCACACTGTCCCTGAAAGGTAAATTGAGGCTTCCCTTTCATCTCATCACTTTGTGCAGTGGTCTTCAAACTGCAGTCCTCCAGCTATTGCAAAACTTCAACTCCCAGCATGCCCGGACAGCCAACGGCTGTCCGGGCATGCTGGGAGTTGAAGTTTTGCAACATCTGGAGGGGCACAGTTTAAGACCACTATTTTAGCCTTTTGAAAAGACTTGCAGACGGTGCTGCAGAATTTCGTTTGGGGCAGCTGCTGAGCCACAGGCTGTATCAGGGCATGCTGGGAGTTGTAGTTAGTAACTAACTACAACTCCCAAATTTGCTAAAAAAATAAATAAATAAATAAAAAAAAGTGATCAAAAAGTCCCATCAAAACAAAAATGGTACAGGTCGGGGCGCAAAAAATGAGCCCTCACACAGACTCGTATAAGGAGAAATAAAAAAGTTATAGGGGTCAGAATAGGACAAAATTTCCCCCCGCATATGTGTATCCTGTGATGTCACGCATATATAATTAATTATGCAAATGAGCATGGCCGTTATTTTTTTGCAAGAAAGGTAGAAACCCTAGTTCTGGGCAGAGGCCTAACTTCTAGCTTCTGGGCCCCCAATGCGAAATCTGCATCAGGGCCCCACGTGCCTATAATAATACGGATCTCTTATGGGGCACATTTGCTTTGGGGCCTTGGTGCGACTGCTACCACTGCGCCCTCTGTAGCTATGCCCCTGGTCTTGGGCAGAGGCGTAACTTCTTTTACCTTCTGGGCCCCCAATGCAAAATCTGCATCAGGGCCCCACATGCAAATTATAATACTGATCTCTTATGGGGCACATTTGCTTTGGGGCCCTGGTGCGACTGCTACCACTGCGCCCTCTGTAGTTACGTCCCTGGTCCTGGGCAGAGGCAGAACTTTTACCTTCTGGGCCCCCAACGCAAAATCTGCATCAAGACCCCATGTGCCAATTATAATACTAGTCTCTTGGGGCACATTTGCTTTTGGGGCCCTGGTGCGACTGCTACCACTGCGTCCTCATACCCTACACAGTATAGAGACTGTAATGTAATCTTGTACTTCCCTTCACCATCGATCATCGTTCCCTCCCTTACCTGGTGGCGATCAGCGGGTGGCAGAATACGGGTTTACTGAAGCCGTCTCTGGTGTGCGGGAGATTACTGTATAACAAAAGATCTTTTTCGGTAAGAATTGCCAGGAGTTTCTGCTTTTCATCTTGCGGCAGCTAAAAAAAAAGAAGAAGAATTAAAAAGGAAAAATAAAAAGGACATTTCTAGCCAAGACGCAGAGAAGATCCGGCGCACTGCGATAAGCTGCGCACGTCAGATGTACCTGCTCCGTCAGCCAGCCCAGGTGTTTTATCTCCTTCCCCACAAGCTGTTTCACGTCCTCTCGGACCCGCGGTATCAGGGCATTGACATTGGCATGAATGGCGCTGAACCAGGACTGGGCCGTACCCTCATCCTTTGCCCGGAGGAAGAGAACATCTCTTCCATCTGCGGAACAAATCTCTAGGTATCTGCAGGAAAAAAACAGACAAAGCGAAAAGAAAACATCAAAAACGAATGTTGCACCATAACCTATACTGGTGTTTCCCAACCAGAGCTCCTCCAGCTGTTGCAAAACTACAACTCCCAGCATGCTCGGACAGCCGTTGGCTGTCCGGGCATGCTGGGAGTTGTAGTTTTGCAACAGCTGAAGGAGCTCTGGTTGGGAAACACTGACCTATACTATATAGTCCAACATGCTGGGAGTTGTAGTTTTGCAACAGCTGGAGGCACTCCTGGTTGGGAAACACTGATCTATGTTATATATAGTCCAACATGCTGGGAGTTGAAGTTTTTGCAACAGCTGGAGGCACCCCGGTTGGGAAACACTGACCTATACTATATACGATACGACTATATAGTCCAACATGCTGGGAGTTGTAGTTTTTGCAACAGCTGGAGGCACCCCTGGTTGGGAAACACTGACCTATACTATATACTACTATATAGTCCAACATGCTGGGAGTTGTAGTTTTCGTTTGGGGGAGCTGCTGAGCCACAGGCTGTATCAGGGCATGCTGGGAGTTGTAGTTAGTAACTAACTGCAACTACCGAATTTAATAAAAAAAAGCGATCAAAAAGTCCCATCAAACCAAAAATGGAGTTAAATATAAATAATATATTAAATATTTAATAAACAAAAAATATAAATATATAAATGTAAATAAATATGAATATGAATATAAAAATAATTAAAAACTACAGATGGGGGCGCAAAAAATCAGCCCCCACACAGGCCCGTATAAAGAGAATAAAAAAAAAGTTATAGGGGTCAGAAAAGGGCAACATTTTTCCCGCAAATGTGTATCCTGTTACGCATAGGTAATTAACTATGCAAATTAGCATGGCTGGTATTTATTTTCTTTTTTTTCAAGAAAGGTGGCGACCCTACTTTGCACCAAATTTGATAAATCTTCCCCTATGTGGTCAGAAATGGACTGAATATAGTCCCTAGTAGACTATGTAGGGTCCATCGGGAACGGGTACGCCACGGTAGATGGTCCATCGGGAACGGGTACGCCACGGTAGATTGTTCTGCTAATATATATATATATATATACACAGTATATATATATACTCCAAATGAAGGAAACTTCTGACATGTGAACGAAGCCTTACACTTATGGTCCAGTCTAAAATGACCTGACCCTACTGACCCTCCTGACCCTACTGACCCTACTGGCTCTGTGGACCAAGGAGATGTTCTCCAAAGAGGAAGATAATGGAGAGTAACTGGTGAAAGGAAATAAGACTGAAGCCCTCTTGTCCTGACATGGTGGGGCGGTGGAGAACCAGGAGGCCCCTTAGTGTTTTGGCTGTAGGGCCTCCTCCTCCTCTTCTTGTGCTTCTATAGGAACTTCATGGTCACCCATCTCGCTCCTCACCTGGGCTCCGGATCGGCAGGTAAGAAGGTGCGTGTCACGTAGCACATCTTCAGAGCGATACTCTTCCCATCCTTTATGTCCCGCGGAGGCAAGGCCGGGCTCTTCTTCAGGGGCGGGCCCAGTGAAGTGCCATCCCAGCTCCCAGGCCCGGTGGAGGTTGAACCTTTGAAGAAGGGAGATATCTCCTTCATATACTTCACTGTGGAGATAAGATGATAAATAAATCTGTTACAAGTTATTCAGCCAAGTCCAGATCAGTCTAAAGTAAATGTCATCAAGCTATAAGCTACTTAGTCAGCGAGGACTACAAGTCCCATAGTGCCAAGAAGCAACTATGATCCCTGAAGCAAACTCCAGAGAACTTTGCACTAACTGTTGAACCATAGAAGTTTCCATAACCCTGCATCTGTCGTGATTATTGCCTCAGTGCTTGGCCCAGGAAGCTACTACCCTTAGAGCATGGAGGTCAACACTACTCTGGCGTCACGAACTGTGTATGATTGTCACCCCCTATCACAGCCAGCACACTTATCACCAGTGGTCACCACACAATCAGAGCTGACAGTGTCAGGCAGTATAGGGACACGCCCCCAGATGCTAACGCCCAGTTGGCTATTTAGTCATCAGTTTAGAATAACAGAGGATCAGAAGAGATGATCCAGAATTGTTATTTCATGTGGAATACATGGAGGCCTCGGATCCCCTGGATAATAAACTTCCTGAGTAAATAAAAAGTGAATCCAGAAAATCACTTAAAAAAACTGCTCTGGGCGCAACATGAAGAACGTTTCGACTGCGACAGCTGGATCCCCAGGAATCACAATCTGGATACAATAACCGCGATTACTCAACGCAAAACTATGTTATATGGAAAATACAATGTGACCTCATCATCTCATATTGTACGGAGAAGGAACGAAAAATGTAAGATAGATAGATATGAGATAGATAGATACGAGATAGATAGATACGAGATAGATAGATAGATATGAGATAGATAGATAGATAGATATGAGATAGATATGAGATAGATATGAGATAGATAGATATGAGATAGATATGAGATAGATAGATAGATATGACATAGATAGATATGAGATAGATATGAGATAGATAGATAGATATGAGATAGATAGATAGATAGATATGAGATAGATAGATAGATAGATAGATAGATAGATAGATAGATATGAGATAGATAGATATGAGATAGATAGATATGAGATAGATAGATATGAGATAGATAGATAGATATGAGATAGATAGATAGATATGAGATAGATAGATAGATAGATATGAGATAGATAGATAGATATGAGATAGATATGAGATAGATATGAGATAGATATGAGATAGATAGATATATAGATATGAGATTGATAGATATGAGATAGATCGATAGATAGATAGATAGATAGATAGATATGAGATAGATATATATGCGATAGATAGATAGATAGATAGATATGAGATAGATAGATAGATATGAGATAGATAGATATGAGATATATAGATAGATATGAGATAGATATATATGCGATAGATAGATATGAGATAGATAGATATGAGATAGATAGATATGAGATAGATAGATATGAGATATATAGATAGATATGAGATAGATAGATATGAGATAGATATGAGATAGATAGATAGATATGAGATAGATAGATATGAGATAGATAGATAGATATGAGATAGATATATATGCGATAGATAGATAGATATGAGATAGATAGATATGAGATAGATAGATAGATAGATATGAGATAGATAGAAATGAGATAGATAGATAGATAGATAGATAGATAGATAGATAGATATGAGATAGATATGAGATAGATAGATATGACATAGATAGATATGACATAGATAGATATGAGATAGATATGAGATAGATAGATATGAGATAGATAGATAGATAGATGGAGATAGATAGATATGAGATAGATAGATAGATAGATAGATAGATATGAGATAGATAAATATGAGATAGATATGAGATAGATAGATATGTGATAGATATGAGATAGATAGATAGATAGATATGAGATAGATAGATAGATATGTGATAGATATGAGATAAATAGATAGATATGAGATAGATTGTTATGAGATAGATAGATAGATAGATACTACTATATGGGGCAGTATGGAGGCCTAATACTACTATATGAGGCAGTATGGAGGCCTAATACTACTATATGGGGCAGTATGGAGGCCTAATACTACTATATGAGGGCAGTATGGAGGCCTAATACTACTATATGGGGCAGTATGGAGGCCTAATACTACTATATGGGGGCAGTATAGAGGCCTAATACTACTATATGGGGCAGTATGGAGGCCTAATACTACTATATGAGGGCAGTATGGAGGCCTAATACTACTATATGGGGCAGTATGGAGGCCTAATACTACTATATGAGGGCAGTATGGAGGCCTAATACTACTATATGGGGCAGTATGGAGGCCTAATACTACTATATGGGGGCAGTATGGAGGCCTAATACTACTATATGGGGGCAGTATGGAGGCCTAATACTACTATATGGGGCAGTATGGAGGCCTAATACTACTATATGGGGCAGTATGGAGGCCCAATACTACTATATGAGGGCAGTATGGAGGCCTAATACTACTATATGGGGCAGTATGGAGGCCTAATACTACTATATGGGGCAGTATGGAGGCCTAATACTACTATATGAGGGCAGTATGGAGGCCTAATACTTCTATATGAGGGCAGTATGGAGGCCTAATACTACTATATGAGGGCAGTATGGAGGCCTAATACTACTTTATGAGGGCAGTATGGAGGCCTAATACTACTATATGGGGGCAGTATGGAGGCCTAATACTACTATATGGGGGCAGTATGGAGGCCTAATACTACTATATGGGGGCAGTATAGAGGCCTAATACTACTATATGAGGGCAGTATGGAGGCCTAATACTACTATATGAGGGCAGTATGGAGGCCTAATACTACTATATGAGGGCAGTATGGAGGCCTAATACTACTATATGAGGGCAGTATGGAGGCCTAATACTACTATATGAGGGCAGTATAGAGGCCTAATACTACTATATGGGGGCAGTATGGAGGCCTAATACTACTATATGGGGGCAGTATGGAGGCCTAATACTACTATATGAGGGCAGTATGGAGGCCTAATACTACTATATGGGGCAGTATGGAGGCCTAATACTACTATATGAGGGCAGTATGGAGGCCTAATACTACTATATGGGGCAGTATGGAGGCCTAATACTACTATATGAGGGCAGTATGGAGGCCTAATACTACTATATGGGGCAGTATGGAGGCCTAATACTACTATATGGGGGCAGTATAGAGGCCTAATACTACTATATGGGGCAGTATGGAGGCCTAATACTACTATATGAGGGCAGTATGGAGGCCTAATACTACTATATGGGGCAGTATGGAGGCCTAATACTACTATATGAGGGCAGTATGGAGGCCTAATACTACTATATGGGGCAGTATGGAGGCCTAATACTACTATATGGGGGCAGTATGGAGGCCTAATACTACTATATGGGGGCAGTATGGAGGCCTAATACTACTATATGGGGCAGTATGGAGGCCTAATACTACTATATGGGGCAGTATGGAGGCCCAATACTACTATATGAGGGCAGTATGGAGGCCTAATACTACTATATGGGGCAGTATGGAGGCCTAATACTACTATATGGGGCAGTATGGAGGCCTAATACTACTATATGAGGGCAGTATGGAGGCCTAATACTACTATATGAGGGCAGTATGGAGGCCTAATACTACTATATGAGGGCAGTATGGAGGCCTAATACTACTTTATGAGGGCAGTATGGAGGCCTAATACTACTATATGGGGGCAGTATGGAGGCCTAATACTACTATATGGGGGCAGTATGGAGGCCTAATACTACTATATGGGGGCAGTATAGAGGCCTAATACTACTATATGAGGGCAGTATGGAGGCCTAATACTACTATATGAGGGCAGTATGGAGGCCTAATACTACTATATGAGGGCAGTATGGAGGCCTAATACTACTATATGAGGGCAGTATGGAGGCCTAATACTACTATATGAGGGCAGTATGGAGGCCTAATACTACTATATGAGGGCAGTATAGAGGCCTAATACTACTATATGGGGGCAGTATGGAGGCCTAATACTACTATATGGGGGCAGTATGGAGGCCTAATACTACTATATGAGGGCAGTATGGAGGCCTAATACTACTATATGAGGGCAGTATAGAGGCCTAATACTACTATATGAGGGCAGTATGGAGGCCTAATACTACTATATGGGGCAGTATAGAGGCCTAATACTACTATATGGGGGCAGTATGGAGGCCTAATACTACTATATGAGGGCAGTATGGAGGCCTAATACTACTATATGGGGCAGTATGGAGGCCTAATACTACTATATGAGGGCAGTATAGAGGTCTAATACTACTATATGAGGGCAGTATGGAGGCCTAATACTACTATATGAGGGCAGTATGGAGGCCTAATACTACTATATGAGGGCAGTATGGAGGCCTAATACTACTATATGAGGGCAGTATGGAGGCCTAATACTACTATATGGAGCAGTATGGAGGCCTAATACTACTATATGGGGGCAGTATAGAGGCCTAATACTACTATATGAGGGAAGTATAGAGGCCTAATACTACTATATGGGGCAGTATGGAGGCCTAATACTACTATATGGGGGCAGTATGGAGGCCTAATACTACTATATGAGGGCAGTATGGAGGCCTAATACTACTTTATGAGGGAAGTATAGAGGCCTAATACTACTATATGGGGCAGTATGGAGGCCTAATACTACTATATGGGGGCAGTATGGAGGCCTAATACTACTATATGAGGGCAGTATGGAGGCCTAATACTACTTTATGAGGGCAGTATGGAGGCCTAATACTACTATATGAGGGCAGTATGGAGGCCTAATACTACTATATGAGGGCAGTATGGAGGCCTAATACTACTTTATGAGGGCAGTATGGAGGCCTAATACTACTATATGAGGGCAGTATGGAGGCCTAATACTACTATATGAGGGCAGTATGGAGGCCTAATACTACTATATGGGGCAGTATGGAGGCCTAATACTACTATATGGGGGCAGTATGGAGGCCTAATACTACTATATGATGGCAGTATGGATGCCTAATACTACTTTATGAGGGCAGTATGGAGGCCTAATACTACTATATGAGGGCAGTATGGAGACCTAATACTACTATATGGGGCAGTATGGAGGCCTAATACTACTATATGGGGCAGTATGGAGGCCTAATACTACTATATGGGGGCAGTATGGAGGCCTAATACTACTATATGGGGCAGTATGGAGACCTAATACTACTATATGAGGGCAGTATGGAGGCCTAATACTACTATATGAGGGCAGTATGGAGGCCTAATACTACTATATGGGGCAGTATGGAGGCCTAATACTACTATATGGGGGCAGTATGGAGGCCTAATACTACTATATGGGGCAGTATGGAGGCCTAATACTACTATATGAGGGCAGTATAGAGGCCTAATTCTACTATATGGGGCAGTATGGTGGCCTAATACTACTATATGAGGGCAGTATAGAGGCCTAATACTACTATATGGGGGCAGTATGGAGGCCTAATACTACTATATGAGGGCAGTATAGAGGCCTAATACTACTATATGGGGGCAGTATGGAGGCCTAATACTACTATATGAGGGCAGTATGGAGACCAAATACTACTATATGGGGCAGTATGGAGGCCTAATACTACTATATGGGGCAGTATGGAGGCCTAATACTACTATATGGGGCAGTATGGAGGCCTAATACTACTATATGAGGGCAGTATGGAGGCCTAATACTACTATATGAGGGCAGTATGGAGGCCTAATACTACTATATGAGGGCAGTATGGAGACCAAATACTACTATATGAGGGCAGTATGGAGGCCTAATACTACTATATGAGGGCAGCATGGAGGCCTAATACTACTATATGGGGGCAGTATGGAGGCCTAATACTACTATATGGGGGCAGTATGGAGGCCTAATACTACTATATGGGGGCAGTATGGAGGCCTAATACTACTATATGAGGGCAGTATGGAGGCCTAATACTACTATATGAGGGCAGTATGGAGGCCTAATACTACTATATGAGGGCAGTATGGAGGCCTAATACTACTATATGAGGGCAGTATGGAGGCCTAATACTACTATATGAGGGCAGTATGGAGGCCTAATACTACTATATGAGGGCAGTATGGAGGCCTAATACTACTATATGAGGGCAGTATGGAGGCCTAATACTACTATATGAGGGCAGTATGAAGGCCTAATACTACTATATGAGGGCAGTATGGAGGCCTAATACTACTATATGAGGGCAGTATGGAGGCCTTATACTACTATATGAGGGCAGTATGGAGGCCTAATACTACTATATGAGGGCAGTATGGAGGCCTAATACTACTATATGAGGGCAGTATAGAGGCCTAATACTACTATATGGGGCAGTATGGAGGCCTAATACTACTATATGGGGCAGTATGGAGGCCTAATACTACTTTATGAGGGCAGTATGGAGGCCTAATACTACTATATGAGGGCAGTATGGAGGCCTAATACTACTATATGAGGGCAGTATAGAGGCCTAATACTACTACATGGGGGCAGTATGGAGGCCTAATACTACTATATGAGGGCAGTATGGAGGCCTAATACTACTATATGAGGGCAGTATGGAGGCCTAATACTACTATATGAGGGCAGTATGGAGGCCTAATACTACTATATGAGGGCAGTATGGAGGCCTAATACTACTATATGAGGGCAGTATGGAGGCCTAATACTACTATATGAGGGCAGTATGGAGGCCTAATACTACTATATGGGGGCAGTATGGAGGCCTAATACTACTATATGAGGGCAGTATGGAGGCCTAATACTACTATATGGGGGCAATATGGAGGCCTAATACTACTATATGAGGGCAGTATGGAGGCCTAATACTACTATATGAGGGCAGTATGGAGGCCTAATACTACTATATGAGGGCAGTATGGAGGCCTAATACTACTATATGGGGGCAGTATGGAGGCCTAATACTACTATATGAGGGCAGTATGGAGGCCTAATACTACTATATGGGGGCAGTATGGAGGCCTAATACTACTATATGGGGGCAGTATGGAGGCCTAATACTACTATATGAGGGCAGTATGGAGGCCTAATACTACTATATGAGGGCAGTATGGAGGCCTAATACTACTATATGAGGGCAGTATGGAGACCTAATACTACTATATGAGGGCAGTATGGAGGCCTAATACTACTATATGAGGGCAGTATGGAGGCCTAATACTACTATATGGGGCAGTATGGAGGCCTAATACTACTATATGGGGGCAGTATGGAGGCCTAATACTACTATATGAGGGCAGTATGGAGGCCTAATACTACTATATGGGGCAGTATGGAGGCCTACTACTACTATATGGGGGCAGTATGGAGGCCTAATACTACTATATGGGGGCAGTATGGAGGCCTAATACTACTATATGAGGGCAGTATGGAGGCCTAATACTACTATATGGGGCAGTATGGAGGCCTACTACTACTATATGGGGGCAGTATGGAGGCCTAATACTACTATATGGGGGCAGTATGGAGGCCTAATACTACTATATGGGGCAGTATGGAGGCCTAATACTACTATATGGGGCAGTATGGAGGCCCAATACTACTATATGAGGGCAGTATGAAGGCCTAATACTACTATATGAGGGCAGTATGGAGGCCTAATACTACTATATGAGGGCAGTATGGAGGCCTAATACTACTATATGGGGCAGTATGGAGGCCTAATACTACTATATGGGGCAGTATGGAGGCCTAATACTACTATATGAGGGCAGTATGGAGGCCTAATACTACTATATGGGGGCAGTATGGAGGCCTAATACTACTATATGAGGGCAGTATGGAGGCCTAATACTACTATATGAGGGCAGTATGGAGGCCTAATACTACTATATGAGGGCAGTATGGAGGCCTAATACTACTATATGAGGGCAGTATGGAGGCCTAATACTACTATATGAGGGCAGTATGGAGGCCTAATACTACTATATGGGGCAGTATGGAGGCCTAATACTACTATATGGGGCAGTATGGAGGCCTACTACTACTATATGGGGGCAGTATGGAGGCCTAATACTACTATATGGAGGCAGTATGGAGGCCTAATACTACTATATGAGGGCAGTATGGAGGCCTAATACTACTATATGAGGGCAGTATGGAGGCCTAATACTACTATATGGGGCAGTATGGAGGCCCAATACTACTATATGAGGGCAGTATGGAGGCTTAATACTACTATATGAGGGCAGTATGGAGGCCTAATACTACTATATGAGGGCAGTATGGAGGCCTAATACTACTATATGGGGCAGTATGGAGGCCTAATACTACTATATGGGGCAGTATGGAGGCCTAATACTACTATATGGGGCAGTATGGAGGCCTAATACTACTATATGGGGCAGTATGGAGGCCTAATACTACTATATGGGGCAGTATGGAGGCCTAATACTACTATATGGGGCAGTATGGAGGCCTAATACTACTATATGGGGCAGTATGGAGGCCTAATACTACTATATGGGGCAGTATGGAGGCCTAATACTACTATATGAGGGCAATATGGAGTCCTAATACTACTATATGGGGCAGTATGGAGGCCTAATACTACTATATGGGGCAGTATGGAGGCCTAATACTACTATATGGGGCAGTATGGAGGCCAAATACTATGTATAGGTATGGAATCCTAGTACTACCACAGTGCTCTCTGCTGCCAACTCTGTCCGTGTCAGGAACCGACCAGAGCAAGAGAGGTTTGCTATGGGGATTTGCTCCTGCTCTGGGCAGTTCCTGACACGGATAGAGGTGGTAACAGAGAGCACTGTGGTCAGACTGGAAAGAACTACACAACTTCCTGTGGAGCATACAGCAGTTGATAAGTATATGAGGGCAGTATGGAGGCCTAATACTACTATATGAGGGCAGTATGGAGGCCTAATACTACTATATGAGGGCAGTATGGAGGCCTAATACTACTATATGAGGGCAGTATGGAGGCCTAATACTACTATATGAGGGCAGTATGGAGGCCTAATACTACTATATGGGGGCAGTATGGAGGCCTAATACTACTATATGAGGGCAGTATGGAGGCCTAATACTACTATATGGGGGCAATATGGAGGCCTAATACTACTATATGAGGGCAGTATGGAGGCCTAATACTACTATATGAGGGCAGTATGGAGGCCTAATACTACTATATGAGGGCAGTATGGAGGCCTAATACTACTATATGGGGGCAGTATGGAGGCCTAATACTACTATATGAGGGCAGTATGGAGGCCTAATACTACTATATGGGGGCAGTATGGAGGCCTAATACTACTATATGGGGGCAGTATGGAGGCCTAATACTACTATATGAGGGCAGTATGGAGGCCTAATACTACTATATGAGGGCAGTATGGAGGCCCAATACTACTATATGAGGGCAGTATGGAGGCCTAATACTACTATATGAGGGCAGTATGGAGGCCTAATACTACTATATGAGGGCAGTATGGAGGCCTAATACAACTATATGAGGGCAGTATGGAGGCCTAATACTACTATATGAGGGCAGTATGGAGGCCTAATACTACTATATGAGGGCAGTATGGAGGCCTAATACTACTATATGAGGGCAGTATGGAGGCCTAATACTACTATATGAGGGCAGTATGGAGGCCTAATACTACTATATGGGGCAGTATGGAGGCCCAATACTACTATATGAGGGCAGTATGGAGGCCTAATACTACTATATGAGGGCAGTATGGAGGCCTAATACTACTATATGAGGGCAGTATGGAGGCCTAATACTACTATATGAGGGCAGTATGGAGGCCTAATACTACTATATGAGGGCAGTATGGAGGCCTAATACTACTATATGAGGGCAGTATGGAGGCCTAATACTACTATATGGGGCAGTATGGAGGCCTAATACTACTATATGGGGCAGTATGAAGGCCAAATACTATGTATAGGTATGGAATCCTAGTACTACCACAGTGCTCTCTGCTGCCAACTCTGTCCGTGTCAGGAACCGACCAGAGCAAGAGAGGTTTGCTATGGGGATTTGCTCCTGCTCTGGGCAGTTCCTGACACGGATAGAGGTGGTAACAGAGAGCACTGTGGTCAGACTGGAAAGAACTACACAACTTCCTGTGGAGCATACAGCAGTTGATAAGTACTGGAAGGATTAAAGAGTACCTGTCATCAGCCATATTTTCTAAACTAATTCAGATTATATTACCTAACTACTTCTAACACTCCTCCTGCCCTAAAACATTATTCTGAGCTTTAAAAAGCTGGATATCATACCTTTCCCCTTGCTCACATTGTGTGAGCTCCCAGAAGGATAAAGTGGGCGTTCCCCAGCAGGTGTGATGTCACTGAAGCCAGTGAGAGCTGTGCCTCACCATGCCCCGCACCCTGAGTTTGGTCTCCTGCCAGGTCAGGAGGAGACCAAACTGACTGTCTGACTTGTTGCAGGGAACAGATCAGAGCCACCTAGTGGACGTTTTCCAATCACATTAAAAATGGTTGAGAATTTCAAATTTCTCTGGAGTACCCCAGGAACTGTCCAGATTAGAAGCAAATCCCTATAGAAAACCTCTCCTGCTTTGGGCAGTTCCTGACACGGACAGAGGTGTCAGCAGAGAGCACTGTGGTCAGACTGGAGAGAACTACACAACTTCCTGTGGAGCATACAGCAGCTGATAAGTACTGGAAGGGTTGATATTTTTAAATAGAAGTCATTTACAAATCTGTTTAACTTTCTGGAGTCAGTTGATTTGAAAAAAAAATTTCCCTTTAACTCCTTAACCCCTTAACGACGCAGGACATATATTTACGTCCTGCGCCGGCTCCCGCGATATGAAGCGGGATCGCGCCGCGATCCCGCATCATATCGCGTCGGTCCCGGCGCTCATCAACGGCCAGGACCCGCGGCTAATACCACACATCGCCGATCGCGGCGATGTGCGGTATTAACCCTTTAGAAGCGGCGGTCAAAGCTGACCGCCGCTTCTAAAGTGAAAGTGAAAGTGACCCGGCTGCTCAGTTGGGCTGTTCGGGACCGCCGCAGTGAAATCGCGGCGTCCCGAACAGCTGACAGGACACCGGGAGGGCCCTTACCTGCCTCCTCGGTGTCCGATCGGCGAATGACTGCTCCGTGCCTGAGATCCAGGCAGGAGCAGTCAAGCGCTGATAATGCTGATCACAGGCGTGTTAATACACACCAGTGATCAGCATAGGAGATCAGTGTGTGCAGTGTTATATGTCCCTGTGGGATAACAATGATCAGTGTGTGCAGTGTTATAGTCCCCTATGGGATAACAATGATCAGTATAAGAGATCAGTGTGTGCAGTGTTATAGGTCCCTATGGGATAACAATGATCAGTATAAGAGATCAGTTTGTGCAGTGTTATAGGTCCCTATGGGATAACAATGATCAGTATAAGAGATCAGTGTGTGCAGTGTTATAGGTCCCTATGGGATAACAATGATCAGTATAAGAGATCAGTGTGTGCAGTGTTATAGGTCCCTATGGGATAACAATGATCAGTATAAGAGATCAGTGTGTGCAGTGTTATAGGTCCCTATGGGATAACAATGATCAGTATAAGAGATCAGTGTGTGCAGTGTTATAGGTCCCTATGGGATAACAATGATCAGTGTGTGCAGTGTTATAGGTCCCTATGGGATAACAGTGATCAGTATAAGAGATCAGTGTGTGCAGTGTTATAGGTCCCTATGGGATAACAGTGATCAGTATAAGAGATCAGTGTGTGCAGTGTTATAGGTCCCTATGGGATAACAATGATCTGTATAAGGGGTCAGTGTGTGCAGTGTTATAGGTCCCTATGGGATAATAATGATCAGTATAAGAGATCAGTGTGTGCAGTGTTATAGGTCCCTATGGGACCTATAACACTGCAAAAAAAATGTAAAAAAAATGTGTTGATAAAGGTAATTTAACCCCTTCCCTAATAAAAGTTTGAATCACCCCCCTTTTCCCATAAAAAAAATAATACAGTGTAAAAAATAAATAAAAATAAACATATGTGGTATCGCCGCGTGCGTAAATGTCCGAACTATAAAAATATATCATTAATTAAACCGCACGGTCAATGGCGTACGCGCAAAAAATTTCCAAAGTCCAAAAAAGCGTATTTTGGTCACTTTTTATACCATTAAAAAATGAATAAAAAGTGATCAAAAAGTCTGATCAAAACAAAAATCATACCAATAAAAACTTCAGATCACGGCGCAAAAAATGAGTCCTCATACCACCCCATACGTGGAAAAATAAAAAAGTTATGGGGGTCAGAAGAGGAAATTTTTAAACGTATAAATTTTCCTGCATGTAGTTATGATTTTTTCCAGAAGACAAAATCACCTATATAAGTAGGGGATCATTTTAACCGTATGGACCTACAGAGTAATGATAAGGTGTAATTGTTACCGAAATATGCACTGCGTAGAAACGGAAGCCCCCAAAAGTTACAAAATGGCGTTTTTTCTTCGATTTTGTCACACAATGATTTTTTTTTCCGTTTCGCCGTGAATTTTTGGGTAAAATCACTAATGTCCCTGCAAAGTAGAATTGGCGACGCAAAAAATAAGCCATAATATGGATTTTTAGGTGGAAAATTGAAAGGGTTATGATTTTTAAAAGGTAAGGAGGAAAAAACGAAAGTGCAAAAACTGAAAAACCCTGAGTCCTTAAGGGGTTAAGGATGCAGGAGCTGAGCAGCTGGGACCAACATCTAATGCCGGACACGATCAGGGTGATGTCCGACATTAACCATTTAGATGCTGTGATCAAAGTCAATGGCAGCTTCTAAAATACAAAAAGTCAAATCCTGGTTAGCTTAGGGAGCTGATCAGGACACCCGAGAGAATGGGCAGAGGTCTCTTACCTGCCTCATTTGATCGGTGCTCCATGACTGTAGGCAGCCTGTAGTAATGGAGCACCAATAACACTGATCAATGTTGTTCTATGGCAGCCTGTAGTAATTGAGCGCTGATGACACTGATCAATGCTGTTCTATGGCAGGCTGTAGTAATGGAGCACTGATAACACTGATCAATGTTATTCTATGGCAGGCTGTAGTAATGGAGCACTGATAATACTGCTCAATGCTGTTCTATGGCAGGCTGTAGTAATGGAGCACCAATAACACTGATCAATGTTGTTCTATGGCAGGCTGTAGTAATGGAGCACCAATAACACTGATCAATGTTGTTCTATGGCAGGCTGTAGTAATGGAGCACCAATAACACTGATCAATGTTGTTCTATGGCAGGCTGTAGTAATGGAGCACCAATAACACTGATCAATGTTGTTCTATGGCAGGCTGTAGTAATGGAGTGCTGATAACACTGATCAATGCTGTTCTATGACAGGCTGTAGTAATGGAGTGCTGATAACACTGATCAATGCGGTGCTATAGCAGACTGTAGTAATGCAGTGCCGATAACACTGATCAATGCTGTTCTATGGCAGGCTGTAGTAATGGAGCACCGATAACACTGATCAATGCTGTTCTATGGCAGACTGTAGTAATGGAGCGGCGATAACACTGATCAATGCTGTTCTATGGCAGGCTGTAGTAATGGAGCGCCGATAACACTGATCAATGCTGTTCTATCGCAGGCTGTAGTAATGGAGCGCTGATAACACTGATCAATGCTGTTCTATGGCAGGCTGTAGTAATGGAGAACAGATAACACTGATCAATGCTGTAAACAAAAAATGATGTAAACAAAAATAAACATATGTGATATCGACGCGTGCGTAAATGTCCAAACTATTAAAATATAATGTTAATGAAACCGCACGGTCAATAGCGTAAACGTAAAATAATACCAAAGTCCAGAATTGTGTTTTTTTGTCACTTCTTATACCAGATGAAATAAAAATAATAAAAACCAATCATAAAGTCCCATCAAAACATAAATAGTCCCGATAAAAACTACAGATCACGGCGCAAAAAAACCCCTGACCCTCATACATCCGCGTATACGGAAAAATAAAAGAGTTATAGGGGTCAGAAGAGGAATAATATATAGGTTTTTGTTTTTTTTTCACTGTAGATTTTGTGGTTAAATGAAAAGGTCCTTAAGGGGTTAAGTTAACCACTCAACGCAACGTGTGAACCGCGTTCGTCCAATGGCATGAAGCCTATTTTTGGAATAGCTCGCAATGGATTAAATAATGGATGCTAAAAGCGCAGAGCGAGTGGGAACAATAATGTGATGTATTAGAGCAGAACAAGATCTATGGGGAAAAATGATATAAATAAAAAAGCATAAAAAACATTAAACGAGGTAAAAAAGATACATAAGGAAATCCACTCCACCGAATGGTTAAAGGGGTACTCCGCCCCTATACATCTCCCCGCAATCTCCTTGCCGCACCAGGCGTTCGATTAGAGCGTCTGGTTCAGTGCCGGAGGCTCGTGACGTCACGGCCAATCCCCGCTCCTGAATTCACGGCCACGCCCCCTCAATGCAAGTCTATAGGAGGGGGCGTGACGGCCGTCACGCCCCCTCCTATAGACTTGCATTGAGGGGGCGTGGCCGTGATGTCAGGAGCCTCTGCCCCGCATCGCCAGTCATCTGGCGTGAAGCGAATTTCGCTCCGTGCCTCGGATGTCTGGGATGGGACCCCCACGATCAGACATAAGATGTCTAGGGGTGGAGTACCCCTTTAAAGGGGTACTCCGGTGGAAAACTTTTTTTTTAAATCAACTGGTGCCAGAAAGTTAAACAGATTTGTAAATTACTTCTATTAAAAAATTCTTAATCCTTCCAGTACTTATTAGCTGCTGAATACTACAGAGGAAATTCTTTTCTTTTTGGAACACAGAGCTCTCTGCCGACATCATAAGCACAGTGCTCTCTGCTGACATCTCTGTCCATTTTAAGAACTGTCCAGAGCAGCATATGTTTGCTATGGGGATTTTCTCCTACTATAGACAGTTCTTAAAATGGACAGAGGTGTCAGCAGAGAGCACTGTGCTCGTTATGTCAGCAGAGAGCTCTGTGTTCCAAAAAGAAAAGAATTTCCTCTGTAGTATTCAGCAGCTAGTAAGTACTGGAAGGATTAAGATTTTTTAATAGAAGTAATTTACAAATCTGTTTAACTTTTTGGCACCAGTTCATAAAAATAAAAAATAAAGTTTTCCACCGGAGTACCCCTTTAATCTCAGCCAGCCTTGCAATTCTCCAGGCTTCTTCAGGTTTATCCGAGGTTAAAAAAAAAATTATAAAAACAAAAACTCTGAGCAGTGGCTGTCCAGGCATGCTCAGAGTTGTAGTTTTGCAACATCTGGAGGGCCACAGTTTGGGGACCACTGAACTGGAATAATGATGTAAGTTTTTAACCCAAGATAATCATTCAAGGAGTTCTATGGCCAAAAGAGCTGCGCAACCACTGGAGGTAGTCAGGAATCCTACTGGGTAAAACCAGCTTCCTGAACACCTCCAGTGGTTGCTCAGCTATCAACTCCCATACAACTTCCATTAAAGGGGTTGTCCAGGAATAGAAAATCAGAGCTAATTTCTTTCTAAACCAGCGCCACACCTTTCCTCAGGTTGTGTGTGGTATTGCAGCTCAGTTTCATTGAAGTAAATAGAGACAAGTTATGACACCACACACAACCTGAGGACAGGAAAAGAAATTAGTTCTACTCCTGGACAACCCCTTTAATGTCTGTCTATAGAAGTTACGTCAATTTTTGTTGCTTTTTTTTTTGTTTGTTTTTGTTTTGTTTTGTTTGTTTCCTGACCACTTCCTGTGGCCGCAAGTAGGACCCTAAATTTCAATATAGTTGTGTGTCCCAGGGCTGGTAACCAATGTGACTTGTTTTATTACCTTCACGATGGTTCTTACCCAGACTTCTAGAACTATACAAGTTCTGCCCAGAAGATGACAACTTAAAGGGGAACTCCGGAGGGGGAAAAAATGGTTTCAAATCAACTGGTTCCAGAAAGTTTAACAGACGTGTAAATGACTTTGATTTAAACATTTTAATCTTTTCAGTTCTTATCAGCTGCTGTATGCTCCACAGGAAGTTGTGTAGTCCTTTCTGGTCTGACCACAGTGCTCTCTGCTGACACCTCTGTCCATGTTAGGAACTGTCCAGAGTAGGAGCAAGTCCCCATAGCAAACCTCTCCTGCTCTGGTCTGACTAGAAAGAACTACACAACTTCCTGTGGAGCATACAGCAGCTGATAAGTACTGAAAGGATTAAGATTTGTATATAGAAGTAATTTACAAATCTCTTTAACTTTCTGGCACCAGTTGATTTGAAAAAAAAAAAATATAATAATAATATATATATATATATATATATATATATATATATAGATATATATATATATATATATATATATATCTACATTATTTCTCTGGAGTACCCCTTTAAGAGTTTCTAGACATTGTTTTTTGGATCTGGAAAGAACTGACCTGTAAAATATGTCTCTATTTTTATCCCACTTTGACCTTTACACGGGTTATAGTAGGTTGTGGCGACCAACATGAGCAGGAGAAGGTCCTGGATGATCTATTAGTGTCAGGAAAACATGAAGAAAATGACCAAAGGAGACAGAGCGCAGAGTTAGGGGGCGCCAAAGATATAACTAGTTGGCTGCACAGTGTATATCAGTATTATATTCAGGGGCACAGTGTGTGGTAGTATTATATTCAGGAGTACAGTGTATATCAGTATTATATTCAGGGGGCACAGTGTGTGGCAGTATTATATTCAGGAGCACAGTGTGTAGCAGTATTATATTCAGGAGCACAGTGTGTGGCAGTATTATATGCAGGGGTACAGTGTGTAGCAGTATTATATTCAGGGGGCACAGTGTATATCAGTATTATATTCAGGGGTACAGTCTGTGGCAGCATTATATTCAGGGGCACAGTGTGTGGTAGTATTATATTCAGAGGTACAGTGTGTTGCAGTATTATATTCAGGGGTACAGTGTGTTGCAGTATTATATTCAGGGGCACAGTGTGTGGCAGTATTATATTCCGGGGCACAGTGTATATCAGTATTATATTCAGGGTACAGTGTGTGGCAGTATTATATTCCAGGTACAGTCTGTGGCAGTATTATATTCAGGGTACAGTGTATATCAGTATTATATTCAGGGGCACAGTCTGTGGCAGTATTATATTCTGGGGCACAGTGTGTGGCAGTATTATATTCAGGGGCACAGTGTGTGGCAGTATTATATTCAGAGGCACAGTGTGTGGCAGTATTATATTCAGGGGCATAGTGTATATCAGTATTATATTCAGGAGTCACAGTGTGTGGCAGCATTATATTCAGGGGGCACAGTGTGTGGTAGTATTATATTCAGGGGGCACAGTGTGTAGTAGTATTATATTCAGGGGCACAGTCTGTGGCAGTATTATATTTAGGGGCACAGTGTGTGGTAGTATTATATTCAGGGGTACAGTGTGTGGCATTATTATATTCAGGGGGCACAGTGTGTGGTAGTATTATATTCAGGGGGCACAGTCTGTGGCAGTATTATATTCAGGGGGCACAGTGTGTAGTAGTATTATATTCAGGGGCACAGTGTGTGTAGAAGTATTATATTCAAGGGCACAGTGTATATCAGTATTATATTCAGGGGTACAGTCTGTGGCAGTATTACATTCAGGGGGCACAGTGTGTGGCAGTATTATATTCAGGGGCATAGTGTATATCAGTATTATATTCAGGAGGCACAGTGTGTAGCAGTATTATATTCAGAGGCACAGTGTGTGGCAGTATTATATTCAGGGGCACAGTGAGTGGCAGTATTATATTCAGGGGCACAGTGTGTGGCAGTATTATATTCAGGGGCACAGTGAGTGGCAGTATTATATTCAGGGGTACAGTGTGTGGTAGTATTATATTCAGGGGCACAGTGTGTTGCAGTATTATATTCAGAGGGTACAGTGTGTGGCAGTATTATATTCCAGGGCACAGTGTGTGGCAGTATTATATTCAGGGGCACAGTGTGTGGCAGTATTATATTCAGGGGCAAAGTGTGTGGCAGTATTATATTCAGGGGCAAAGGGTGTGGCAGTATTATATACAGGGGGCACAGTGTGTTGCAGTATTATATTCAGGGGCACATTGTGTTGCAGTATTATGTTCAGCGGCACAGTGTGTTGCAGTATTCTATTCAGAGGCACAGTGTGTGGCAGTATTATATTCAGGAGCACAGTGTGTGGAGGTATTATATTCAGGGGCACAGTGTGTGGCAGTATTATATTCAGGGGCACAGTGTGTGGAGGTATTATATTCAGAGGCACAGTGTGTGGCAGTATTATATTCAGGGGCACAGTGTGTGGAGGTATTATATTCAGGGGCGCAGTGTGTGGAGGTATTATATTCAGGGGTACAGTGTGTGGCAGCATCATATTCATGGGCGCAGTGTGTGGCAGTATTATATTCAGAGGTACAGTGTGTGGCAGCATCATATTCATGGGCGCAGTGTGTGGCAGCATTATATTCAGGGGCACAGTGTGTGGTAGTATTATGTTCAGAGATACAGTGTGTGGCAGTATTATATTCAGGGGTACAGTGTGTTGCAGTATTATATTCAGAGGCACAGTGTGTGGCAGTATTATATTCAGGGGCACAGTGTGTTGCAGTATTATATTCAGGGGTACAGTGTGTTGCAGTATTATATTCAGGGTACAGTGTGTGGTAGTATTATATTCAGGGTACAGTTTGTGGAGGTATTATATTCAGGGGTACAGTGTGTGTCAGTATTATATTCAGAGGCACAGTGTGTGGCAGTATTATATTCAGGGGCACAGTGTGTGTGTAGCAGTATTATATTCAGGGGCACAGAGTGTTGCAGTATTATATTTAGGGGCACAGTGTGTTGCAGTATTGTATTCAGGAGGCACAGTGTGTTGCAGTATTATATTTAGGGGCACAGTGTTTGGCAGTATTATACTCCAGGGCACAGTATGTGGCGGTAGTCAGGTCATACAGGGAACAGTAGATTTACATCCTCCACACTTCAGTCTCTCATCACTACATGTCTTTCCCCCCGTCCCCCCCCCCCCCCCCCCCCCTGTGATTTTTGGGTGTAGCACTTTGCGTTTCAGTCCAGAGCCTCCCACGTTCCCCTCCCGTCATCCCTGGAATGTGCACGTTCTCTTAACAGCTGTGAGGGAGTCATCCGAGGAATTCCTGGGCACAGCATAGCACTACACCCATTAGTCATATACAGTGTTTCCCAACCAGGGTGCCTCCAGCTGTTTCAAAACTACAACTCCCAGCATGCCCGGACAGCCAACATCTGGTGGGTTAAAGTTTGGAGACCACTGCTCTGGAATAATTATGTAAGGTGTTAACCCAAGACGATCATTGAAGGAGTTCTATGGTCGAAAGAGCTGCGCAACCACTGGAGGTGATCAGGAAGCCAACAGTGTAAACCAGTCCTCTTCCTGACCACCTCCAGTGGTTGTTTAGCTCTCTACTCCCATAAAACTCCCACTAACTTCTAGCAATGGAGTTACAACAATTATTTGGTTGTCCGGGCATGCTGGGAGTTGTAGTTTTGCAACATCTGGAGGATCACAGTATGAAACCACTGCACTGGAATAATTATGTAAGGCATTAACCCAAGACAATCGTTGAAGGAGTTCTATGGCCGAAAGAGCTGCGCAACCACTGGAGATGATCAGAAAGCCAACTGTATAAAACCAGCCCTGGAAAAAATGACATACCAGCCCCATAGTGTCGCGTCATTTTACCAGCACGTCGTCATTTTCTTGTTCGTAAAAGGTAAAATATAGTTCCCCCACATTAGGTGCAATATAGTCCCCCACATTAGGTGCAGTATAATTCCCCACATTAGGTGCAGTATAGTTCTCCACATTAGGTGCAGTATAGTTCCCCACATTAGGTGCAGTATAGTTCCCCCACATTAGGTGCAGTATAGTTCCCCCACATTAGGTGCAGTATAGTTCCCCACATTAGGTGCAGTATAGTTCCCCCACATTAGGTGCAGTATAGTTCCCCCACTTTAGGTGCAGTATAGTTCCCCACATTAGGTGCAGTATAGTTCCCCACATTAGGTGCAGTATAGTTCCCCCACATTAGGTGCAGTATAGTCCCCCACATTAGGTGCAGTATAGCCCCCCACATTAGGTGCAGTATAGTTCCCCACATTAGGTGCAGTATAGTTCCCCACATTAGGTGCAGTATAGTTCCCTCACATTAGGTGCAGTATAGTCCCTCACATTAGGTGCAGTATAGCTCCCCCACATTAGGTGCAGTACAGTTCCCCCACATTAGGCTGGCAGTATAGTTCCCCCACATTAGGTGCAATATAGTCCCCCACATTAGGTGCAGTATAATTCCCCACATTAGGTGCAGTATAGTTCTCCACATTAGGTGCAGTATAGTTCCCTACATTAGGTGCAGTATAGTTCCCCACATTAGGTGCAGTATAGTTCCCCACATTAGGTGCAGTATAGTTCCCCACATTAGGTGCAGTATAGTTCCCTCACATTAGGTGCAGTATAGTTCCCCCACATTAGGTGCAGTATAGTTCCCCCACATTAGGTGCAGTATAGTTCCCCACATTAGGTGCAGTATAGTTCCCCCACATTAGGTGCAGTATAGTTCCCCCACATTAGGTGCAGTATAGTTCCCCACATTAGGTGCAGTATAGTTCCCCCACATTAGGTGCAGTATAGTTCCCCACATTAGGTGCAGTATAGTTCCCCCACATTAGGTGCAGTATAGTTCCCCCACATTAGGTGCAGTATAGTTCCCCACATTAGGTGCAGTATAGTTCCCCCACATTAGGTGCAGTATAGTTCCCCACATTAGGTGCAGTATAGTTCCCCCACATTAGGTGCAGTATAGTTCCCCACATTAGGTGCAGTATAGTTCCCCCACATTAGATAGGCAGTATAGTTCCCCACATTAGGTGCAGTATAGTTCCCCCACATTAGGTGCAGTATAGTTCCCCCACATTAGGTGCAGTATAGTTCCCCACATTAGGTGCAGTATAGTTCCCCCACATTAGGTGCAGTATAGTTCCCCCACATTAGGTGCAGTATAGTTCCCCACATTAGGTGCAGTATAGTTCCCCACATTAGGTGCAGTATAGTTCCCCCACATTAGGTGCAGTATAGTTCCCCCACTTTAGGTGCAGTATAGTTCCCCACATTAGGTGCAGTATAGTTCCCCACATTAGGTGCAGTATAGTTCCCCCACATTAGGTGCAGTATAGTCCCCCACATTAGGTGCAGTATAGCCCCCCACATTAGGTGCAGTATAGTTCCCCACATTAGGTGCAGTATAGTTCCCCACATTAGGTGCAGTATAGTTCCCTCACATTAGGTGCAGTATAGTCCCTCACATTAGGTGCAGTATAGCTCCCCCACATTAGGTGCAGTACAGTTCCCCCACATTAGGCTGGCAGTATAGTTCCCCCACATTAGGTGCAATATAGTCCCCCACATTAGGTGCAGTATAATTCCCCACATTAGGTGCAGTATAGTTCTCCACATTAGGTGCAGTATAGTTCCCTACATTAGGTGCAGTATAGTTCCCCACATTAGGTGCAGTATAGTTCCCCACATTAGGTGCAGTATAGTTCCCCACATTAGGTGCAGTATAGTTCCCTCACATTAGGTGCAGTATAGTTCCCCCACATTAGGTGCAGTATAGTTCCCCCACATTAGGTGCAGTATAGTTCCCCACATTAGGTGCAGTATAGTTCCCCCACATTAGGTGCAGTATAGTTCCCCCACATTAGGTGCAGTATAGTTCCCCACATTAGGTGCAGTATAGTTCCCCCACATTAGGTGCAGTATAGTTCCCCACATTAGGTGCAGTATAGTTCCCCCACATTAGGTGCAGTATAGTTCCCCCACATTAGGTGCAGTATAGTTCCCCACATTAGGTGCAGTATAGTTCCCCCACATTAGGTGCAGTATAGTTCCCCACATTAGGTGCAGTATAGTTCCCCCACATTAGGTGCAGTATAGTTCCCCACATTAGGTGCAGTATAGTTCCCCCACATTAGATAGGCAGTATAGTTCCCCACATTAGGTGCAGTATAGTTCCCCCACATTAGGTGCAGTATAGTTCCCCCACATTAGGTGCAGTATAGTTCCCCACATTAGGTGCAGTATAGTTCCCCCACATTAGGTGCAGTATAGTTCCCCCACATTAGGTGCAGTATAGTTCCCCACATTAGGTGCAGTATAGTTCCCCCACATTAGGTGCAGTATAGTTCCCCACATTAGGTGCAGTATAGTTCCCCCACATTAGGTGCAGTATAGTCCCCCACATTAGGTGCAGTATAGCCCCCCACATTAGGTGCAGTATAGTTCCCCACATTAGGTGCAGTATAGTTCCCCACATTAGGTGCAGTATAGTTCCCTCACATTAGGTGCAGTATAGTCCCTCACATTAGGTGCAGTATAGCTCCCCCATATTAGGTGCAGTACAGTTCCCCCACATTAGGCTGGCAGTATAATTCCCCCACATTAGGTGCAATATAGTCCCCCACATTAGGTGCAGTATAATTCCCCACATTAGGTGCAGTATAGTTCTCCACATTAGGTGCAGTATAGTTCCCCACATTAGGTGCAGTATAGTTCCCCCACATTAGGTGCAGTATAGTTCCCCACATTAGGTGCAGTATAGTTCCCCCACATTAGGTGCAGTATAGTCCCCCACATTAGGTGCAGTATAGTTCCCCACATTAGGTGCAGTATAGTTCCCCACATTAGGTGCAGTATAGTTCCCCCACATTAGGTGCAGTATAGTCCCCCACATTAGGTGCAGTATAGTCCCTCACATTAGGTGCAGTATAGTCCCTCACATTAGGTGCAGTATAGTCCCCCACATTAGGTGCAGTATAGTTCCCCACATTAGGTGCAGTATAGTTCCCCCACATTAGGTGCAGTATAGTCCCTCACATTAGGTGCAGTATAGTCCCACATTAGGTGCAGTATAGTCCGCCACATTAGGTTGGCAGTATAGTTCCCCACATTAGGTGCAGTATAGTTCCCCCACATTAGGTGCAGGATAGTCCCCCACATTAGGTGCAGTATAGTTCCCCCACATTAGGTGCAGTATAGTTCCCCCACATTAGGTGCAGAATAGTTCCCCCACATTAAGTGCAGTATAGTTCCCCCACATTAGGGGCAGTATAGTTCCCCCACATTAGGTGCAGTATAGTTCCCCACATTAGGTGTAGTATAGTTCCCCCACATTAGGTGCAGTATAGCTCCCCCACATTAGGTGCTGTATAGTCCCCCACATTAGGTGCAGTATAGCTCCCCCACATTAGGTGCAGTATAGCTCCCCCACATTAGTTGCAGTATAGTTCCCCCACATTAGTTGCAGTATAGTCCCCCCACATTAGGTGCAGTATAGTTCCCCCACATTAGGTGCAGTATATCTCCCCCCATTAGGTGCAGTATAGTTCCCCACATTAGGTGCAGTAAAGTTCCCCCACATTAGTTGCAGCATAGTTCCCCACATTAGGTGCATTATAGTTCCCTCACATTAGGTGCAGTATAGCTTCGCACATTAGGTGCCGTACAGTTCCCCCACAGACATACAGCCTCCAGCCATATACAGTGTATGGCTGGAGGCTGTATGTCTGTGTACTGCCCACTTCAGTGTTCCGACCACCGCTCCGGGGTCACGATCTACTGCTATGGCCTATGGGTAGATCGTGACTGGTGGTCGGAATACTGAAGATGACGTGCCGCTGGTCACTTACCATGTGCGCGCGTCCTCCTCACCGCTCCGCTCGGCTCTGTTACTATGGGCGCATGGGACGCCAGTGACGTCCCTGCATGCGCTTCCTCCTGGCAGTCCCTGCATTTTTAAACTTAACGTGGGGGCTGCCGCAGAGAGGTAACCAGGGCATCCTTGCATCCCTATAAGATTTTTCGGGACACAGGGATGTCCCTAATGTGACACAGACACATCTCAAAGCGGCCCCAGGTCCGGCGGCCCACCAGGAAATTTCCCGGTATCCCGGTAAGCCAGTCCGGCCCTGTGTAAACCAGTCCTCTTCCTGACCAACTCCAGTGGTTGTTTAGCTCTCTACTCCCATAAAACTAACTTCTAGCAATGGAGTTAGGAGAATTTTTTGGCTATCCGGGCATGCTGGGAGTTGTAGTTTTGGCCAGCAGAATGGAGAAGCTCACCTTCCAGCACCACCTCCTTCCCAGTCTTCTTCAGAGCCTGCACGGCATCATCATGGGTGGCGTCCGACAAGTCGGCTCCATTGACAGACAAAATGGCGTCGCCCACGTAAAGAGCGCCCGTCAAGTCGGCAGCAAGGCCCTTGAATATCTTGGAGATGAGAATCGGCATCTTATTTTCCCGGCCACCTGTATGGAGAATATTACACAATATATTACACAATTGTTTCATATGAAGAAGTCATTTGCCTGGATTGTTATTCAAATGTGCGTCCGCCGTGTTCCGGGCAGGTTGGGGCTATCCGGGAATAGAAAAACGGAGCTAATTTCTTCCAAAAACAGCGCCACCCCTGTTCTCAGGTTGTGTTGGTATTGCATCCCGGCTCCATTCACTTCAATGGAATTGAGCTGCAATACTGCACACAGCCTGAGGACAGGGGTGGCGCTGTTTTTTAAAATTCGGCTCTGTTTTTCTAATCCTGGAAAACCCCTTTATGGGTAGGGTCACAAGTAGCACATCCACAGTGGGTTCCCCGCAGCTGATATTCCGCATGCTATGTGCGACCATACCTACAGGGTGGAGCGAGCCCTAGATCTCCACCTGGGATATATATATATATATATGACTCAAATAACAATTCTGTAATAAAATTTTATTTTATTGTTGTCAGGATATCGTACCGTTTACGCTTCTGCCATTAAAGGGGTACTCCGGAGGAAAACTTCTTATATATATATATATATATATGTATGTAAAGAAGTTTTCCTCCGGAGTACCCCTTTAATGGCAGAAGCGTAAACGGAACAATATATATATATATCACATATATATATATATATATATATATATATATATATATATATATATATATCTCAACTGGTGCCAGAAAGTTAAACAGATTTGTAAATTACTTCTATAAAAAAAATCTTAATCCTTCCTGTACTTATTAGCTGCTGAATACTACAGAGGAAATTATTTTCTTTTTGGAACACAGAGCTCTCTGCTGACATCACCAGCACAGTGCTCTCTGCTGACATCTCTGTCCCTTTTAGGAACTGTCCAGAGTAGGAGAAAATCCCCACAGAAAACACATGCTGCTCTGGACAGTTCCTAAAATGGACAGAGATGTCAGCAGAGAGCACTGTTGTGATGTCAGCAGAGAGCTCTGTGTTCCAAAAAAGAACATAATTTCCTCTGTGGTATTCAGCAGCTAATAAGTACTGGAAGGATTAAGATTTTTTAATAGAAGTAATTTACAAATCTGTTTAATTTTCTGGCACCAGTTAATTTAAAAAATTAAAATTAAAAATAAAACGTATTCCACCGGAGTAACCCTTTAAAGTCAGCTTGAGTTACATAAAACTGCATAAACACTTGGCTTCCCAATTACTTCAGGTGGCCACAGGCTGGAGGCAGTCAGGAGACATTTATGACATATGCTGTGAATATAAGATAAATGTATGGAACGGGAACACCTTTTAAGGGTACGATCACATGACCATAATCCGCTTGCAGAATTTGCGCTGTGGACAATTCGCACGCGGATTATGTTGCCACCCAATGGGTCTGCACGCCTGCTGCAGAAAATCCGCAGCAGATTGTGTACATGCGAATGTATCCCAATGCTGGGTTTACAATAGGACAGTGTTCACCAACCGGGGTGCCTCCAGCTGTTGCAAAACTACAACTCCCAGCATGCCCGGACAGCCAACAGTTTTTCTTCTGGAATACCCCTTTAATAATAATAATTGTTCTGCTTTGAGTCTACAATGTGGCTCATAGTCGTCCGTCTGTTACATTTAGTCTTTTTTTGTAACAAGTCCCTTAATATTCCACTTAAAATACTACGTGAAGGATCCGTAGACAATGGCCGGGGGGCGGAGCCGGCGCTAAATTTATCCCCGTGTGCGAACAACCTTAAAAGGCTCTGAGGAACCTTCTGAAAAATCCAAATTAAATGACAGATAATTCATATAAAGCATTTATAGTTCTATAATAAGAGACAAAAAGAAGCTTAAAATGCCTGGATCTCCTATGACCTGTATTCAGGCCCCGTCGTGTCCGCTGGTCACAGTATCAGGACACGGTGGCACCTACATGGGCACAACACTTGGCCCGCACATCGCTGTCATGTTCAGTACGATGAGAGGGAAGTCTTGATTTACCTTTTAGGGAGGTGGATCCTCTGCATGAGGCAGACAGGCCTTTGGCTGTCCGGGCATGCTGAGAGCACCGACCTCCTACAATGTCAGGATCAGTAATTCACTATAATGTCACCGCTGTCACTGAGGGCTTAAAGGGGGTACTCCGCCCCTAGACATCTTATCCCCTATCCAAAACATAAGATGTCTGATCGCGGTGGGTCGGGCCGCTGGGACACCCCGCAGTCTCCAGCCCTGCACCCCGTAATCTGCATGCACAGAGTGAACACGCCCCCTCCATAGACATTGATGACCACCGCCACCTGCAGCCATAAATGTTCAGAATGCTGGGGTGCCGCAGGGGGTTCCAGCGGCCAGACCCCCCACGATCAGGGATAAGATGTCTAGGAGCAGAGTACCCCTTTAAGTGTTTCCCAACCAGGCTGCCTACAGCTGTTTCAATACAACAACTCCCAGCATGCCCGGAAAGCAAAAGGCTGCTGAGATGAGAGGGAAGCCCTGAAAGGTAAATCAAGGCTTCCCTCTCATCTCAGCAGCCAAAGGCTGCTGAGATGAGAGGGGAGCCTTGATTTACCTTTCAGGGACAATGTGGATCCTCTAGATGAGGCAGACAGTCTTGTGGCTGTCCAGGCATGCTGGGAGTTGTAGTTTTGTACCATCTGGAGGTCCCCAGTTTTTAGACCACTGCTCTACTATATTGTTGCTTTAGAAGCCATCAGCTCTGGCTGCTCCTCTCCCGGCTTTGCCATATTATAGGAAATTGCCGACAGGTGTTACTTGGCGTCATTCCTGTAAAATCTCTTTAAATGTTTCTTAAAATATCCAAATAATAGATTTTTAACCCATGGTGGTCAAAAAAACGAATTGAAACGTCCGATTGGTCAGTGAGTGACTCGGAAGAAGTGCTGCTGCACGAGAGGAAAACCGCCTGTCTTTCTAAAACAGTGTTTTCCAGGGTGCCTCCTGCTGTTGCGAAACTAAAGGCTGCTAAGATGAAAGGGAATCCTTAGTTTACCTTTCCAGGACAGTGTAGGCCTGGGAGTTATAATTTTGCAACAGCTGGAGACACCCTGGATGGGAAACACTGTCTGTGATACAAACATGGAAACACTAGAGTGGAAGCGCCAGTCTTCATCATCAAAGGCCTTTTATTAAAATAAGAAACAACACGTCTAAATCTTAAAGGGGTATTCCAGGAAAAAACTTTTATATATATATATAAATCAACTGGCTCCAGAAAGTTAAACAGATTTGTAAATTACTTCTATTAAAAAATCTTAATCCTTTCAGTACTTATGAGCTTCTGAAGTTCAGTTGTTCTTTTCTGTCTAAGTGCTCTCTGATGACACCTGTCTCGGGAACCGCCCAGTTTAGAAGAGGTTTGCTATGGGGATTTGCTTCTAAACTGGGCGGTTCCCGAGACAGGTGTCATCAGAGAGGACTTAGACAGAAAAGAACAACTCAACTTCAGAAGCTCATAAGTACTGAAAGGATTAAGATTTTTTAATAGAAGTAATTTACAAATCTGTTTAACTTTCTGGAGACAGTTGATATTTAAAAACATTTTTTTTCCTAGATAACCCCTTTAAGAGGAAACGATACAATATTATCCCCTTTATTACAATTGTATCTGTTACTATAATTATTGTATCATTGTTCTACTATCTGTGACTTCGCTTCTGTTGTTGTTTTACAATAAAATATTTGGTTACAACTTATTATATATTCATTTCTTTTATTTATGTCCCTCTTCTCATATATATTCCAGCCTCGGACTATGTTGCTGGTGTCATTTTGAAGCTGCGTTATTTTTTTCCTGTCTTGTTGAGATCATTTATTATAGATGTCAGGGGCCCCGGAATACTTGACTCCTGGGAGGGACCGTTGCCCTCTTGTAGCTGCCCCAGAACCATTTAGAAGGACAGCGACAGATCTCAACTCAATTCCACATGCAAAAGCTCGGGCTATTTTGGGCACAGAAGTTCTCTGAGAGAGCGAAGAGCCAGAACCAAGAGGCTCAAAGAGGTGGAGAAAATACTCCGGATTATTCCTACATTCCAGGGGCCGACATGACACGAGACAGAACTACAGATTATACTGTATTGTATATGTATATATATATATATATATATATATATATATATATATATATCATCTGCTCAGCTCCTCCTGCTCTATAACATGATACCTGCAGATTGTATTGTATTGTATATATATCATCTGCTCAGCTCCTCCTGCTCTATAACATGTTCCCTGTAGAATGTACTGTATTGTATATATCATCTGCTCAGCTCCTCCTGCTCTATAACATGTTACCTGCAGATTGTACTGTATTGTATATATATCATCTGCTCAGCTCCTCCTGCTCTATAACATAATACCTGCAGATTGTACTGTATTGTATATATATCATCTGCTCAGCTCCTCCTGCTCTATAACATGATACCTGCAGATTGTACTGTATTGTATATATCATCTGCTCAGCTCCTCCTGCTCTATAACATGATACCTGCAGATTGTACTGTATTGTATATATCATCTGCTCAGCTCCTCCTGCTCTATAACATGTTCCCTGTAGAATGTACTGTATTGTATATATCATCTGCTCAGCTCCTCCTGCTCTATAGCATGATACCTGCAGATTGTACTGTATTGTATATATATCATCTGCTCAGCTCCTCCTGCTCTATAACATGATACCTGCAGATTGTACTGTATTGTATATATCATCTGCTCAGCTCCTCCTGCTCTATAACATGATACCTGCAGATTGTATTATATATATCATCTGCTCAGCTCCTCCTGCTCTATAACATGTTCCCTGTAGAATGTACTGTATTGTATATATCATCTGCTCAGCTCATCCTGCTCTATAACATGATACCTGCAGATTGTACTGTATTGTATATATCATCTGCTCAGCTCCTCTTGCTCTATAACATGTTACCTGCAGATTGTACTGTATTGTATATATCATCTGCTCAGCTCATCCTGCTCTATAACATGATACCTGCAGATTGTACTGTATTGTATATATCATCTGCTCAGCTCCTCTTGCTCTATAACATGTTACCTGCAGATTGTACTGTATTGTATATATCATCTGCTCAGCTCCTCCTGCTCTATAACATGTTCCCTGTAGAATGTACTGTATTGTATATATCATCTGCTCAGCTCATCCTGCTCTATAACATGATACCTGCAGATTGTACTGTATTGTATATATCATCTGCTCAGCTCCTCCTGCTCTATAACATGTTACCTGCAGATTGTACTGTATTGTATATATCATCTGCTCAGCTCCTCCTGCTCTATAACATGTTCCCTGTAGAATGTACTGTATTGTATATATCATCTGCTCAGCTCCTCCTGCTCTATAACATGATACCTGCAGATTGTACTGTATTGTATATATCATCTGCTCAGCTCCTCCTGCTCTATAACATGTTACCTGCAGATTGTACTGTATTGTATATATCATCTGCTCAGCTCCTCCTGCTCTATAACATGGTACCTGCAGATTGTACTGTATTGTATATATCATCTGCTCAGCTCCTCCTGCTCTATAACATGTTACCTGCAGATTGTACTGTATTGTATATATCATCTGCTCAGCTCCTCCTGCTCTATAACATGTTACCTGCAGATTGTACTGTATTGTATATATATCATCTGCTCTGCTCCTCCTGCTCTATAACATGTTACCTGTAGATTGTACTGTATTGTATATATCATTTGCTCAGCTCCTCCTGCTCTATAACATGATACCTGCAGATTGTACTGTATTGTATATATCATCTGCTCAGCTCCTCCTGCTCTATAACATGTTACCTGCAGATTGTACTGTATTGTATATATCATCTGCTCAGCTCCTCCTGCTCTATAACATGTTTCCTGCAGATTGTTTTGTATTGTGTATATCATCTGCTCAGCTCCTCCTGCTCTATAACATGTTACCTGCAGATTGTACTGTATTGTATATATCATCTGCTCAGCTCCTCCTGCTCTATAACATGATACCTGCAGATTGTACTGTATT
Organism: Hyla sarda; assembly: GCF_029499605.1. Taxonomy (NCBI): domain Eukaryota; kingdom Metazoa; phylum Chordata; class Amphibia; order Anura; family Hylidae; genus Hyla; species Hyla sarda. The sequence goes on from NC_079200.1 coordinate 2,992,822, forward strand.
GTATATCTCATCTGCTCAGCTCCTCCTGCTCTATAACATGATATCTGCAGATTGTACTGTATTGTATATATCATCTGCTCAGCTCCTCCTGCTCTATAACATGAAACCTGCAGATTGTACTGTATTGTATATATCATCTGCTCAGCTCCTCCTGCTCTATAACATGTTCCCTGTAGAATGTACTGTATTGTATATATCATCTGCTCAGCTCATCCTGCTCTATAACATGATATCTGCAGATTGTACTGTATTGTATATATCATCTGCTCAGCTCCTCTTGCTCTATAACATGTTACCTGCAGATTGTACTGTATTGTATATATCATCTGCTCAGCTCCTCCTGCTCTATAACATGATACCTGCAGATTGTACTGTATTGTATATATCATCTGCTCAGCTCCTCCTGCTCTATAACATGTTACCTGCAGATTGTACTGTATTGTATATATCATCTGCTCAGCTCCCTATGCTCTATAACATGATACCTGCAGATTATACTGTATTGTGTTTATAATCTGCTCAGCTCCTCCTGCTCTATAACATGATACCTGCAGATTGTACTGTATACTGATGCGATCTCTATGGGCTCAGTATATATAGTGTCACGATGCCGGCTGGCAGGAGGTGGATCCTCTGTGCCAGAGAGGGATTGGCGTGGACCGTGCTAGTGGACCGGTTCTAAGTCACTACTGGTTTTCACCAGAGCCCGCCGCAAAGCGGGATGGTCTTGCTGCGGCGGTAGTGACCAGGTCGTATCCACTAGCAACGGCTCAACCTCTCTGGCTGCTGAAGATAGGCGCGGTACAAGGGAGTAGACAGAAGCAAGGTCGGACGTAGCAGAAGGTCGGGGCAGGCAGCAAGGATCGTAGTCAGGGGCAACGGCAGGAGGTCTGGAACACAGGCTAGGAACACACAAGGAAACGCTTTCACTGGCACAATGGCAACAAGATCCGGCGAGGGAGTGCAGGGGAAGTGAGGTATACATAGGGAGTGCACAGGTGAAGACACTAATTAGAACCACTGCGCCAATCAGCGGCGCAGTGGCCCTTTAAATCGCAGAGACCCGGCGCGTGCGCGCCCTAGGGAGCGGGGCCGCGCGCGCCGGGACAGGACAGACGGAGAGCGAGTCAGGTACGGAAGCCGGGGTGCGCATCGCGAGCGGGCGCCACCCGCATCACGAATCGCATCCCGGCTGGAGGCGGTATCGCAGCGCACCGGGTCAGAGGATCTGACCGGAGCGCTGCAGTAGCGAGAGTGAAGCGAGCGCTCCGGGGAGGAGCGGGGACCCGGAGCGCTCGGTGTAACAGTACCCCCCCCCCTTGGGTCTCCCCCTCTTCTTGGAGCCTGAGAACCTGAGGAGCAGACTTTTGTCTAGGATATTGTCCTCAGGTTCCCAGGATCTCTCTTCAGGACCACAACCCTCCCAATCGACCAGGAAAAAGGTTTTCCCTCTGACCTTCTTGGAGGCTAGTATCTCTTTTACGGAGAAGATGTCCGAGGAGCCGGAAACAGGAGTGGGAGAAACAAGTTTGGGAGAGAAACGGTTGATGATGAGTGGTTTAAGAAGAGAAACGTGAAAGGCATTAGGAATACGAAGAGAAGGAGGAAGAAGAAGTTTGTAAGAGACAGGATTAATCTGGCACAAAATTTTGAAAGGACCAAGATAGCGTGGTCCCAATTTGTAGCTAGGGACACGGAAGCGGACATATTTAGCGGAGAGCCATACCTTGTCTCCAGGAGAAAAAATGGGGGGAGCTCTTCTTTTCCTATCAGCAAACTTCTTCATGCGAGATGAAGCCTGTAAGAGAGAATTTTGGGTCTCTTTCCATATGGTGGAAAGATCACGAGATATTTCATCCACAGCGGGCAGACCAGAGGGCAAGGGAGTAGGGAGGGGGGGAAGAGGGTGACGGCCGTACACCACGAAAAATGGAGATTTGGAAGAAGATTCAGAGACTCTGAAGTTATACGAGAATTCGGCCCATGGTAGAAGATCTGCCCAGTCATCCTGGCGGGAGGAAACAAAATGCCGTAAATAATCACCCAGGACCTGGTTAATTCTTTCCACTTGTCCATTGGATTGAGGATGATAAGCAGAAGAAAAGTTTAATTTAATCTTGAGTTGTTTACAGAGGGCCCTCCAGAATTTTGACACGAATTGGACGCCTCTATCCGAGACGATCTGCGTGGGCAACCCGTGAAGACGAAAAATGTGTACAAAAAATTGTTTTGCCAACTGAGGCGCTGAAGGAAGACCAGGAAGAGGGATGAAATGTGCCATCTTGGAGAATCGATCAACGACCACCCAAACAATAGTGTTGCCACGGGATGGGGGTAAGTCTGTAATAAAGTCCATACCAATCAGAGACCAAGGCTGTTCGGGGACAGGCAAAGGATGAAGAAGACCAGCAGGCTTCTGGCGAGGAGTCTTATCCCGGGCACAGACAGTACAGGCTCGCACAAAATCCACAACATCCGTCTCCAGAGTCGGCCACCAATAGAAACGAGAGATGAGTTGCACAGATTTCTTGATGCCTGTATGACCTGCGAGATGGGAGGAGTGACCCCATTTGAGGATTCCGAGGCGTTGGCGTGGAGAAACGAAGGTCTTCCCTGGAGGAGTTTGCCTGATGGAGGCTGGAGAAGTGGAGATCAGGCAGTCAGGGGGGATGATGTGTTGCGGAGAGAGCTCTACTTCCGAGGCATCCGAGGAACGAGAGAGAGCATCGGCCCTAATGTTCTTGTCGGCAGGGCGAAAATGAATTTCAAAATTAAATCGGGCAAAGAACAGAGACCACCTGGCCTGGCGAGGATTCAGCCGTTGGGCAGACTGGAGATAGGAGAGGTTCTTGTGATCGGTGTAAATAATAACTGGAAATCTTGATCCCTCCAACAGATGCCTCCATTCCTCAAGTGCTAATTTAATGGCTAGAAGCTCTCGATCCCCGATGGAGTAGTTCCTCTCAGCCGGAGAGAAGGTCCTAGAAAAAAAACCACAAGTAACAGCATGCCCGGAAGAATTTTTTTGTAGAAGGACAGCTCCAGCTCCTACAGAGGAGGCATCAACCTCCAATAGGAAGGGTTTAGATGGGTCAGGTCTGGAGAGCACGGGAGCCGAAGAAAAGACAGACTTGAGCTGTTTAAAGGCGTCTTCCGCTTGAGGAGGCCATGACTTAGGATTGGCATTCTTTTTGGTTAAAGCCACGATAGGGGCCACAATGGTGGAAAAATGTGGTATAAATTGTCTGTAATAATTGGCGAACCCCAAAAAACGTTGGATAGCACGGAGTCCGGAGGGGCGTGGCCAATCTAAGACGGCAGAGAGTTTGTCTGGATCCATTTGTAGTCCCTGGCCAGAAACCAAGTATCCTAGGAAAGGAAGAGATTGACATTCAAACAGACATTTCTCCATTTTGGCATAAAGTTGATTGTCACGAAGTCTCTGAAGAACCATGCGGACATGCTGGCGGTGTTCTTCTAAGTTGGCAGAAAAAATCAGGATATCGTCCAGATATACAACAACACAGGAATATAAGAGATCACAAAAAATTTCATTAACAAAGTCTTGGAAGACGGCAGGGGCGTTGCACAGGCCAAAGGGCATGACCAGATACTCAAAGTGTCCATCTCTGGTGTTAAATGCCGTTTTCCATTCGTCCCCCTCCCTGATGCGGATGAGATTATATGCACCTCTTAAGTCCAGTTTGGTAAAGATGTGGGCACCTTGGAGGCGATCAAAGAGTTCAGAGATGAGAGGTAGGGGGTAGCGTTTTTTTACAGTGATTTTATTAAGTCCGCGGTAGTCAATGCAAGGACGTAGGGAGCCATCTTTTTTGGACACAAAGAAAAATCCGGCTCCGGCAGGAGAGGAGGATTTGCGGATAAACCCCTTTTTTAAATTTTCCTGGATGTATTCAGACATGGCAAGAGTCTCTGGGACAGAGAGAGGATAAATTCTGCCCCGGGGTGGAGTAGTGCCCGGGAGGAGGTCAATAGGACAGTCATAAGGCCTGTGAGGAGGTAAAGTCTCAGCTTGTTTTTTGCAAAAAACATCCGCAAAGTCCATATAGGCCTTAGGGAGACCGGTTACAGGGGGAACCACAGGGTCACGGCAAGGAGTACTGGGAACCGGTTTAAGGCAGTCCTTGGAACAAGAGGAACCCCAACTCTTGATCTCCCCAGTGGACCAATCCAGGGTTGGGGAGTGGTGTTGAAGCCAGGGAAGTCCAAGGAGAATTTCGGAAGTGCAATTGGGGAGGACCAAAAACTCAATTTTCTCATGATGAGGTCCGATGCACATTAGGAGGGGCTCCGTGCGGAAACGTATGGTACAGTCCAATCTTTCATTGTTAACACAATTGATGTAGAGGGGTCTGGCGAGACTGGTCACCGGGATGTTGAACCTGTTGATGAGAGAGGCCAAAATAAAATTCCCTGCAGATCCGGAATCCAAGAAGGCCATAGTAGAGAAGGAGAAGGTAGAGGCAGATATCCGCACCGGCACAGTAAGACGTGGAGAAGCAGAGTTGACATCAAGGACTGTCTCACTTTTGTGCGGGGTCAGCGTACGTCTTTCCAGGCGGGGAGGACGGATAGGACAATCCTTCAGGAAGTGTTCGGTACCGGCACAGTACAGGCAGAGATTCTCCATGCGGCGTCGTGTCCTCTCTTGAGGTGTCAGGCGAGACCGGTCGACCTGCATAGCCTCCACGGCGGGAGACACAGGAACGGATTGCAGAGGACCAGAGGAGAGAGGAGCCGGGGAGAAAAAATGCCTCGTGTGAACAAAGTCCATATCCTGGCGGAGCTCCTGACGCCTTTCGGAAAAACGCATGTCAATGCGAGTGGCTAGATGGATGAGTTCATGTAGGTTAGCAGGGATTTCTCGTGCGGCCAGAACATCTTTAATGTTGCTGGATAGGCCTTTTTTAAAGGTCGCGCAGAGGGCCTCATTATTCCAGGATAGTTCTGAAGCAAGAGTACGGAATTGTATGGCGTACTCGCCAACGGAAGAATTACCCTGGACCAGGTTCAGCAGGGCAGTCTCAGCAGAAGAGGCTCGGGCAGGTTCCTCAAAGACACTTCAAATTTCCGAGAAGAAGGATTGTACAGAGGCAGTGACGGGGTCATTGCGGTCCCAGAGCGGTGTGGCCCATGACAGAGCTTTCCCAGACAGAAGGCTGACTACGAAAGCCACTTTAGACCTTTCAGTAGGAAACTGGTCCGACATCATCTCCAAGTGCAGGGAACATTGCGAAAGAAAGCCACGGCAAAACTTAGAGTCCCCATCAAATTTATCCGGCAAGGATAGTCGTAGGCCTGAGGCGGCCACTCGCTGCGGAGGAGGTGCAGGAGCTGGCGGAGGAGATGATTGCTGAAGCTGTGGTAGTAGCTGCTGTAGCATCACGGTGAGTTGAGACAGCTGGTGGCCTTGTTGCGCTATCTGTTGTGACTGCTGGGCGACCACCGTGGTGAGGTCGGCGACAACTGGCAGAGGAACTTCAGCGGGATCCATGGCCGGATCTACTGTCACGATGCCGGCTGGCAGGTAGTGGATCCTCTGTGCCAGAGAGGGATTGGCGTGGACCGTGCTGGTGGACCGGTTCTAAGTCACTACTGGTATTCACCAGAGCCCGCCGCAAAGCGGGATGGTCTTGCTGCGGCGGTAGTGACCAGGTCGTATCCACTAGCAACGGCTCAACCTCTCTGACTGCTGAAGATAGGCGCGGTACAAGGGAGTAGACAGAAGCAAGGTCGGACGTAGCAGAAGGTCGGGGCAGGCAGCAAGGATCGTAGTCAGGGGCAACGGCAGAAGGTCTGGAAACACAGGCAAGGAACACACAAGGAAACGCTTTCACTGGCACAATGGCAACAAGATCCGGCGAGGGAGTGCAGGGGAAGTGAGGTATACATAGGGAGTGCACAGGTGAACACACTAATTAGAACCACTGCGCCAATCAGCGGCGCAGTGGCCCTTTAAATCGCAGAGACCCGACGCGCGCGCCCTAGGACAGGACAGACGGAGAGCGAGTCAGGTACGGAAGCCGGGGTGCGCATCGCGAGCGGGCGCCACCCGCATCGCGAATCGCATCCCGGCTGGAGACGGTATCGCAGCGCACCGGGTCAGAGGATCTGACCGGAGCGCTGCAGTAGCGAGAGTGAAGCGAGCGCTCCGGGGAGGAGCGGGGACCCGGAGCGCTCGGTGTAACATATAGTAGTTATACTAAGAACAGCTGCAATTCATTAAAAAAAAATACACCATGTGAACACAGCCCAAAGACTTAAAATTTTCATAAAACAGCTCAATTATTATTATAGGTAAAAATAATTTCCCCTTTATGGCAATATTTCTATAAAAAGTAAGAAAAAGCATGAAAACTGAACATAATGCGAACTGACTCCAACCTCCTAATGAGTCTAATCAGTTCACCTTGGTGAACTTCAGCATCTACAGCCTGATGAGATGACCAGTTGCAGTTACAGAGCAGCCTGCAGTGATTGGATGAGGAGACCCAAAGAGGGAGGGGTTACAGAGCAGCCTGCAGTGATTGGATGAGGAGACCCAAAGAGGAAGGGGTTACAGAGCAGCCTGCAGTGATTGGATGAAGAGACCAGAGAGGAAGGGGTTACAGAGCAGCCTGCAGTGATTGGAAGAGGAGACCCAAAGAGGAAGGGGTTACAGAGCAGCCTGCAGTGATTGGATGAAGAGACCAGAGAGGAAGGGGTTACAGAGCAGCCTGCAGTGATTGGATGAGGAGACCAGAGAGGAAGGGGTTACAGAGCAGCATGCAGTGATTGGATGAGGAGACCAGAGAGGAAGGGGTTACAGAGCAGCATGCAGTGATTGGATGAAGAGACCCAGAGAGGAAGGGGTTACAGAGCAGACTGCAGTGATTGGATGAGGAGACCAGAGAGGAAGGGGTTACAGAGCAGCCTGCAGTGATTGGATGAAGAGACCAGAGAGGAAGGGGTTACAGAGCAGCATGCAGTGATTGGATGAAGAGACCCAGAGAGGAAGGGGTTACAGAGCAGACTGCAGTGATTGGATGAGGAGACCCAGAGAGGAAGGGGTTACAGAGCAGCCTGCAGTGATTGGATGAGGAGACCCAGAGAGGAAGGGGTTACAGAGCAGCCTGCAGTGATTGGATGAGGAGACCAGAGAGGAAGGGGTTACAGAGCAGCCTGCAGTGATTGGATGAGGAGACCAGAGAGGAAGGGGTTACAGAGCAGCCTGCAGTGATTGGATGAGGAGACCCAGAGAGGAAGGGGTTACAGAGCAGCCTGCAATAATTGGATGAGGAGACCAGAGAGGAAGGGGTTACAGAGCAGCCTGCAGTGATTGGATGAAGAGACCAGAGAGGAAGGGGTTACAGAGCAGCCTGCAGTGATTGGATGAGGAGACCAGAGAGGAAGGGGTTACAGAGCAGCCTGCAGTGATTGGATGAAGAGACCAGAGAGGAAGGGGTTACAGAGCAGCATGCAGTGATTGGATGAAGAGACCCAGAGAGGAAGGGGTTACAGAGCAGACTGCAGTGATTGGATGAGGAGACCCAGAGAGGAAGGGGTTACAGAGCAGCCTGCAGTGATTGGATGAGGAGACCCAGAGAGGAAGGGGTTACAGAGCAGCCTGCAGTGATTGGGTGAGGAGAACCAAAGAGGGAGGGGTTACAGAGCAGCCTGCAGTGATTGGATGAGGAGACCAGAGAGGAAGGGGTTACAGAGCAGCTTGCAGTGATTGGATGAGGAGACCAGAGAGGAAGGGGTTACAGAGCAGCCTGCAGTGATTGGATGAGGAGACCAGAGAGGAAGGGGTTACAGAGCAGCCTGCAGTGATTGGATGAGGAGACCCAGAGAGGAAGGGGTTACAGAGCAGCCTGCAATAATTGGATGAGGAGACCAGAGAGGAAGGGGTTACAGAGCAGCCTGCAGTGATTGGATTAGGAGACCAGAGAGGAAGGGGTTACAGAGCAGCCTGCAGTGATTGAATGAAGAGACCCGACACAGCAGACACAGGGAGGAAGTGGCTGCATGGTAAGTGAGGGCGGGCTCAGTGCTTGCCCTGGACACACCCTTTCCTGAGCAGTGGATGTCAGAATGAGTGAGCAGCAGAGCCGAGGGATTTGTGAGCCAAATACAGAAGTGAGACACATAAAAGTAATGTAAAGCATCTGCAGGACCCAGTGATGTGACGGTTCCCTTTAATAATAGTCTATGCTGCACTATACATTGTAATGTGTAAACGACACAACTGACTACACGTAAGAAACGCGCTGTGCCCATTATCTATACCGCTGTTTCCCAACCAGGGGGCCTCCAGGTGATGCAAAACTACAACTCCCAGCATGCCTGGACTGCCAAAGGCTGTGCGACCACCCTGACACTGTGCACTCCCCGCGGTGCCCACCTGCTAATTCCAGTCTGGTGCATTTAAAGGACGGCAGCAGCTGGATACACCGCACTGCACTTTAGTTTCTTGCACAACTTTTTGATATTTAAACATCATTTATTGGTTTTCTGTGAATGTAGAAGCGGTTACGCCGCGGTATAATGTTACCAGTGATCAGTACGATAACCCCTACACTGCCAAAAAAGAGTTCACTAGAGTATACAGAACGTTATGCCGCCTCTTACTACACTGTCACAGGGGGGGGCGCAAGGATACCGCGTGCCAAGTAATGGGGGAGGAGGAGGGAGAGGAGGAGGAGGAAGAGGAGGAGGGAGAGGAGGAGGGAGAGGAGGAGGAGGAAGAGGAGGAGGGAGAGGAGGGGGGAGAGGAGGGGGGAGAGGAGGGTGAGGAGGAGGGAGAGGAGGAGGAAGGAGAGGAAGAGGGAGAGGAAGAGGGAGAGGAGGGAGAGGGAGAGGAGGAGGAGGGAGAGGAGGGGGGGAGAGGAGGAGGAGAAAGGAGAGGAGGAGGGAGAGGAGGAAGAGGAGGAAGAGGGAGAGGAGGATGAGGGAGAGGAGGAAGAGGGAAAGGAGGAAGAGGGAGAGAAAGAGGGAGAGGAAGAGGAGGGAAAGGAGGAGGAGGTAAAGGAGGAGGAGGGAGAGGAGGAGGGAGAGAAGGGAAAGGAGGAGGAGGGAGAGGAGGAGGAGGGAGAGGAGGAGGGAAAGGAGGAGGAGGGAGGAGGAGGGAGGAGGAGGGAGAGGAGGAGGAAGAGGGAGAGGAGGAGGAAGAGGGAGAGGAGGAGGAATAGGGAGAGGAGGAGGAAGAGGAAGAGGAGGAGGAGGGAGAGGAGGGAAAAGAGGAGGATGAGGGAGAGGAGGGAAAGCTGCGGAACATGAGATCAACCACCTCCCAGGATAATCCAAAATCCCAATACAACCGGACAGACTGAACGCCACATCCCGTCACCCCAGTAGTAAGGAGATTACATGAGGAGGAGGTTTGTTACAATGTGTCACCCCAGTAATAAGGAGATTACACGAGGAGGAGGTTTGTAACACTGTGTCACCCCAGTAGTAAGGAGATTACATGAGGAGGAGGTTTGTTACAGTGTGTCACCCCAGTAGTAAGGAGATTACATGAGGAGGAGGTTTGTTACAGTGTTTCACCCCAGTAGTAAGGAGATTACATGAGGAGGAGGTTTGTTACAGTGTGTCACCCAGTAGTGAGGAGATTACATGAGGAGGATGTTTGTTACAGTGTGTCACCCCAGTAGTGATATTAAATGAGGAGGAGGTTTGTTACAGTGTGTCACCCCAGTAGTTAGGAGATTACATAAGGAGGAGGTTTGTTACAGTGTGTCACCCCAGTAGTAAGGAGATTACATGAGGAGGAGGTTTGTTACAGTGTGTCACCCCAGTAGTAAGGAGATTACATGAGGAGGAGGTTTGTTACAGTGTGTCACCCCAGTAGTAAGGAGATTACATGAGGAGAGGGTTTCTTACAGTGTGTCACCCCAGTAGTAAGGAGATTGCATGAGGAGGGGGTTTGTTACAGTGTGTCACCCCAGTAGTACGGAGATTACATGAGGAGGAGGTTTGTTACAGTGTGTCACCCCAGTAGTAAGGAGATTACATAAGGAGGAGGTTTGTTACAGTGTGTCACCCCAGTAGTAAGGTGATTACATGAGGAAGGGGTTTGTTACAGTGTGTTACCCCAGTAGTAAGGTGATTACATGAGGAGGAGGTTTGTTACAGTGTGTCACCCCAGTAATAAGAAGATTAGATGTGGAAGAGGTTTGTTACAGTGTGTCACCCCAGTAGTAAGGAGATTACATGAGGAGGAGGTTTGATACAGTGTGTCACCCCAGTAGTTAGGAGATTACATAAGGAGGAGGTTTGTTACAGTGTGCCACCCCAGTAGTTAGGAGATTACATAAGGAGGAGGTTTGTTACAGTGTGTCACCCCAGTAGTAAGGAGATTACATGAGGAGGAGGTTTGTTACAGTGTGTCACCCCAGTAATAAGAAGATTAGATGTGGAGGAGGTTTGTTACAGTGTGTCACCCCAGTAGTACGGAGATTACATGAGGAGGAGGTTTGTTACAGTGTGTCACCCCAGTAGTAAGAAGATTACATGAGGAGGAGGTTTGTTACAGTGTGTCACCCCAGTAGTAAGGAGTTTACATGAGGAGGTTTGTTACAGTGTTTCACCCCAGTAGTAAGTGATTACATGAGGAGGTTTGTTACAGTGTGTCACCCCAGTAGTTAGGAGATTACATAAGGAGGAGGTTTGTTACAGTGTGTCACCCCAGTAGTAAGGAGATTACATGAGGAGTGGGTTTGTTACAGTGTGTCACCCCAGTAGTAAGGTGATTACATGAGGAGGAGGTTTGTTACAGTGTGTCACCCCAGTAGTAAGGAGATTACATGAGGAGAGGGTTTGTTACAGTGTGTCACCCTAGTAGTAAGGAGATTACATGAGGAGGGGGTTTGTTACAGTGTGTCACCCCAGTAGTACGGAGATTACATGAGGAGGAGGTTTGTTACAGTGTGTCACCCCAGTAGTAAGGAGATTACATGTGGAGGAGGTTTGTTACAGTGTGTCACCCCAGTAGTAAGGTGATTACATGAGGAGGAGGTTTGTTACAGTGTGTTACCCCAGTAATAAGGTGATTACATGAGGAGGGGGTTTGTTACAGTGTGTCACCCCAGTCGTGAGATTACATGAGGAGGAGGTTTGATACAGTGTGTCACCCCAGTAGTTAGGAGATTACATGAGGAGGTTTGTTACAGTGTGTCACCCCAGTAGTAAGGAGATTACATGAGGAGGAGGTTTGTTACAGTGTGTCACCCCAGTAATAAGAAGATTAGATGTGGAGGAGGTTTGTTACAGTGTGTCACTTCAGTAGTACCGAGATTACATGAGGAGGAGGTTTGTTACAGTGTGTCACCCCATTAGTAAGGAGATTACATGAGGAGGAGGTTTGTTACAGTGTGTCACCCCAGTAGTAAGGAGATTACATGAGGAGGAGGAGGTTTGTTACAGTGTGTCACCCCAGTAGTAAGGAGATTACATGAGGGGGAGGTTTGTTACAGTGTGTCACCCCAGTAATAAGGAGATTACATGAGGAGGAGGTTTGTTACAGTGTGTCACCCCAGTAGTAAGGTGATTACATGAGGAGGGGGTTTGTTACAGTGTGTTACCCCAGTAGTAAGGTGATTACATGAGGAGGGGGTTTGTTACAGTGTGTCACCCCAGTCGTGAGATTACATGAGGAGGAGGTTTGATACAGTGTGTCACCCCAGTAGTTAGGAGATTACATGAGGAGGTTTGTTACAGTGTGTCACCCCAGTAGTAAGGAGATTACATGAGGAGGAGGTTTGTTACAGTGTGTCACCCCAGTAATAAGAAGATTAGATGTGGAGGAGGTTTGTTACAGTGTGTCACTTCAGTAGTACCGAGATTACATGAGGAGGAGGTTTGTTACAGTGTGTCACTCCATTAGTAAGGAGATTACATGAGGAGGTTTGTTACAGTGTGTCACCCCAGTAGTAAGGAGATTACATGAGGAGGAGGTTTGTTACAGTGTGTCACCCCAGTAATAAGAAGATTAGATGTGGAGGAGGTTTGTTACAGTGTGTCACTTCAGTAGTACCGAGATTACATGAGGAGGAGGTTTGTTACAGTGTGTCACTCCATTAGTAAGGAGATTACATGAGCAGGAGGTTTGTTACAGTGTGTCACCCCAGTAGTAAGGAGATTACATGAGGAAGGGGTTTGTTACAGTGTGTCACCCCAGTAGTAAGGAGATTACATGAGGAGGAGGTTTGTTACAGTGTGTCACCCCAGTAGTAAGGAGATTACATGAGGAGGAGGTTTGTTACAGTGTGTCACCCCAGTAATAAGGAGATTACATGAGGAGGAGGTTTGTTACAGTGTGTCACCCCAGTAGTAAGGAGATTACATGAGGAGGAGGTTTGTTACAGTGTGTCACCCCAGTAGTAAGGAGATTACATGAGGAGGAGGTTTGTTACAGTGTGTCACCCCATTAGTAAGGAGATTACATGAGGAGGAGGTTTGTTACAGTGTGTCACCCCAGTAGTAAGGAGATTACACGAGGAGGAGGTTTGTTACAGTGTGTCACCCCAGTAGTAAGGAGATTACATGAGGAGGAGGTTTGTTACAGTGTGTCACCCCAGTAGTAAGGAGATTACATAAGGAGGAGGTTTGTTACAGTGTGTCACCCCAGTAGTAAGGAGATTACACGAGGAGGAGGTTTGTTACAGTGTGTCACCCCAGTAGTAAGAAGATTACATGAGGAGGAGGTTTGTTACAGTGTGTCACCCCAGTAGTAAGGAGATTACATGAGGAGGTTTGTTACAGTGTGTCACCCCAGTAGTAAGGAGATTACATGAGGAGGAGGTTTGTTACAGTGTGTCACCCCAGTAGTAAGGAGATTACACGAGGAGGAGGTTTGTTACAGTGTGTCACCCCAGTAGTAAGGAGATTACATAAGGAGGAGGTTTGCTACAGTGTGTCACCCCAGTAGTAAGGAGATTACATGAGGAGGAGGTTTGTTACAGTGTGTCACCCCAGTAGTAAGGAGATTACATGAGGAGGAGGTTTGTTACAGTGTGTCACCCCAGTAGTAAGGAGATTACATGAGGAGGAGGTTTGTTACAGTGTGTCACCCCAGTAGTAAGGAGATTACATGAGGAGGAGGTTTGTTACAGTGTGTCACCCCAGTAGTAAGGAGATTACATGAGGAGGAGGTTTGTTACAGTGTGTCACCCCAGTAGTAAGGAGATTACATGAGGAGGAGGTTTGTTACAGTGTGTCACCCCAGTAGTAAGGAGATTACATGAGGAGGAGGTTTGTTACAGTGTGTCACCCCAGTAGTAAGGAGATTACATGAGGAGGAGGTTTGTTACAGTGTGTCACCCCAGTAGTAAGGAGATTACATGAGGAGGAGGTTTGTTACAGTGTGTCACCCCAGTAGTAAGGAGATTACATGAGGAGGTGGTTTGGTACAGTGTGTCACCCCAGTAGTAAGGAGATTACATGAGGAGGAGGTTTGTTACAGTGTGTCACCCCAGTAGTAAGGAGATTACATGAGGAGGTGGTTTGGTACAGTGTGTCACCCCAGTAGTAAGGAGATTACATGAGGAGGAGGTTTGTTACAGTGTGTTACAATGGACGGGGTCAATGGGGGCGGCAATATTCGCTTTCACATAGGGTGGCAAAAATTGTTGCCCCAGCCCCGGGCAGCTCTAGGACTGGTCCCTACTTGTCATTGTGTCACCGTCACCTTGGGAGGTGTCCAGACAAACGTGTAATGGTCGCGGTTATTTATCGAAATAAAGATGTCCCCTCCGCGCTCCAATCCCGGCCTGAGATTTCCCATGAAGCGCGGCCCCTTCTCCCCCCGGAGCCTGGTGCCTGGACGCTTCGCACGGTGCAGGAATGCGCTCTTAATGTTCTACTTAGTGTCTTCATTTATTTATAGGAGATGCCCCAGGAGAACAGCGCGCTCCCACAGCCGGGCGCACGCCGCGCAATACTTCAGCCTGGTACTGATACTGACGGCAACTACAAGTCACTTTGGTTTCCTTACGATTAGACAATCCAATATGGCGAGGGGACGAGAACAAAGAGCGAACTTCACCCACCATTGGTGTCATGTAGACATTGGTGGATATCAAAGGGTTAACAGGTGGTGCAACAACAACCCCCCCCACCCCCCCCCCCCCCATACTGTGGTCTTCTATTTGTGGATCTCCAGTTATCAGCTGTGTTTTCCAACGAGGGTGTCTCCAGCTGTTGCAAAACTACAACTTCCAGCATGCCCGGACAGCTTTGGCTGTCCGGGCATGCTGGGAGTTGTAGTTTTGCAACAGCAGGAGGGCCACTGTTTGAATACCATAGCACTTAGGGATGAGATAAAAGAGAAGTCTTGATTTACCTTTTAGGGACAGTGAGGATCCTCTGGAGGAGGAAGACAGGTCTTTGGCTGTTGAGGCATACTAGGAGTTGTAGTTTAGCAACAGCTGAAGGTCCACATATAAGAGACTGCTTAAAGGGGAACTCCGGAGGAATAAAAAATGTTTTTCAATCAACTGGTGTAAGGAAGTTATACATATTTGTGAAATTAATCCTTCCAGTAGTTATCAGCTGTTGTACACTCCACAGGAAGTTGTGTAGTTTTTTTTCCCAGTCTCTCTGCTACCACCTTTGTCCATTTCAGGAACTGTCCAGAGCAGGAGAGGTTTTCTATTGGGATTTGTTCCTGCTCTGAACAGTTCCTGACATGGACAGAGATGTCAGCAGAGAACACTGTGGTCAGACTGGAAAGAACTACACAACTTCCCGTGGAGCATACAGCAGCTGATAAGTACTGGAAGGGTTAAGATTTTTATATAGAAGCAATTTACAAATCTGTATAAGTTTCTGTCTCCAGTTGATTTGAAAACTTTTTTTTTTGCCCTCCAGGGTGCCCCTTTAAGCAGTCTCCAAACTGTGGACCTTCAGCTGTTGCAAAACAAGAGCCTTTGGCTGTCCAGGCATGCTGAAAGTTGTAGTTTTGCAACAGCTGGAGGCACCCTGGACCGCCAAGGGCTGCTGAGATGAGTGGGAAGCCTTGATTTACCTTTCAGGGACAGTGTGGATCCTCTGGCGGAGGCAGACAGGCCTTCGGCTATCCGAGCTGGATGGAAGTTGTAATCGTGCAACAGCTGGAGGCACCCTGGTTGGGAAAACACTGCTAATCTGTCATACAGGTTGGGTCGATAATAATATACACAGAAGGGGAAAAAAAACGGCAAGATTGCAACGTTCGGCCGCAGCGTCTTCACGACACGTACTAAGGTTTGGGTGCCTGTAAACATTTAGACTGGGTGATGTGCGCACATGGCATTTACTACGTGTATACTATGCGCTGGTTTCACTGTCAAATTGCGCAAAATTATAAATGACCCCTTAAGACTATAGGAAGAACCGGAGCCTGGACCCGGCTGCGATTTCCGATAATAGAATCGATTTGTGATCAGATATTCAGGTTGGAATCCATTACATTTATTATAAATTTATTCCACCGCCCCGTCCGCGCCGGTTTTTAGTTCTATTCGCGCTCACACGTCAGCTCGCTGCCATAAAATGCCTCGGCTCTACAGTGAAGTCTAATAAAAGTCTTGGAACGCCGGCTGTCATGCAATGCCCACATGTTACTAGAGCTGGGGGGGGGGGGGGGCAGATTTCGGATTCGCCAGATTGTTGTTCTCTACCGTATATTGTTTCGTATATATATATATATATATATATATATATATATATATATATCTCGCTTCGTACAATATTTAGATTTCCAAGCCGTGAACCGCCTAGTGTTGCAAAACTACAACTTCCAGCATGCCCGGACAGCCAACGGCTGTCCGGGCATGCTGGAAGTTGTAGTTTTGCAACCCCCAGAGGTCCCCAGTTTGGAGCCCCCTGGTTTAGATAAAGACTTACCCTTGATACTGACGCCCAATCCCCCCGCGTCATGCTTGACCACCCTCACCGTCCTGCGCAGGTTGATTATGGACTCAGGGACCCCCCCGGTGGAGTCGCCCCCATTCACTGCTCTCTCTTCTGGGGCCCCTGGCTCTGGCTCTGGAGTAAAGCTCAGCGTCTCCTCCCCAAGAAGAAGTAGTATCCGGAGCCAGCGCTCCCCAGGAGTCCTCAGCTCCAGCAGCCCACTCCTGTGCGCCCTGGCAGGGGACGCCATGGTCACTGAGCCTGGAGAGGAGAAGCAGGAGGGGAACCTCTCAGTCTGGGAGGGAGGAAGAACCGCCCTGCTATCCTCCCCAAATACTCACACCCACTGTCAGTGCTGGACACATTCTTATTCGCTGTTTCTTATACAGATACTTTGTTTATTTCTGTTCCTATACTTCATTTATACATATTCAGATACTTTGTGGATTTTAATGATACATTGTTGATGCTTATTTAGATACATTGTTGATGCTTATTCAGATACTTTGTTTATTCTTATTGATACTTTGTTTATTCTTATTGATACTTTGTTGATACTTAGTAAGATACATTGTTGAAATGTAATCAAATATTTTTCTTTGTTGATTTTAACTGCTACTTTGTTAACGCTTATTCTGATACTTTGTTGACGCTTATTCAGCTACTTCATTTATACATATACAGATACTTTGTAGATTTTAATGATACATTGTTGACACTTATTCAGATACTTTGTGGATTTTAATGATACATTGTTGATGCTTATTTAGATACATTGTTGATGCTAATTCAGATACTTTGTTGATTCTTATTGATACTTTGTTGATACTTAGTAAGATACATTGTTGAAATGTAATCAAATATTTTCTTTGTTGATTTTAACTGCTACTTTGTTAACGCTTATTCTGATACTTTGTTGACACTTATTCAGCTACTTCATTTATACATATACAGATACTTTGTAGATTTTAATGATACTTTGTTGATGCTTATACAGATACTTTGTTGATACTGTGGTGTCCCGGTACTGTATCCTATCCGGTACCTGCCTATGTGGGTCCCCTTAGCCAGAGTCCCTAGGACGTTGGGGTCCCCATTGTCTAGTTCACCCCTGGTCACCTCTCATCTAGATAGTTATTGAGCTAATGGTTTATTTAGGATGCATGTAGATAAGATGATGTCAATGTCTATAAATAGTTAATTACCTGTATACAGCGTAGCAGGACCTGCGGGTCACGTGATCAGGAAAACTCTATGGTTTCTGCTTTAGGACCTTTGGAGGTCCCTGTGACGTATGCTACCCATCACTCCTTGTAACGGTGAGTGACAGTTACTGGGACCAATCCAAAATGGCCCTGCCCCTGCCCATATAAGGGAGCGGCGGCCATTGCTCTCTTCTCTTTACTCCTGCGCTCCTGACGAGGAAGGACCTATACAGCTATCTCCCGCAGTGAGTTAGGCCCGAGCCTTGCGGCAACGGCTGATCAATTCTAAATTGAGAGCGTATCAATCCCTAAACACTCTGCAAGATCACCGGACCTTATCTATCCCCTAAATCCGGACGGATCTGCAAAATTACCCTAAATTCAGAGACTGTATCTAAAAGTCAAGGTCCGCAACAACTGTCAGTCGTTGCACTATATAGAGACTGTATTCCTGAGACTGTTATTGTGCATTGGATGTACCGCAAGACATTCAGTAAAGTTTGTTCAAGTTCAAGTACCTTGTGGACCTTCAGTCATTTTGTATATGCACCTATCGTTACTGGGAAGGGCGGCGATAGGCCGGAAAATTACCTCAGCATACTAGCCCTCAGACTGGCGTCACGAACTATAGGGTTAACATTAACCCCTCATCTACTGAAACAATACCCCAACTACCATACACCCCCCAAGGCATACCACAGTACTTTATTCAGATACTTTGGGGATTTTAATAATACATTGTTTATACTTATTCAGATACTTTGTTGATTCTTATTGATACTTTGTTGAAACTTATTACATTGTTGATACATTGTTGCTCATTCAGATACTTTGTTGATACTTATTAAGATACATTGTTGAAACGTAATCAAATACTTTTCTTTGTTGATTTTAACTGCTGCTTTGTTGACACTTATTCCGATACATTAATGATACTTATTCAGATACTTTGTTTATTCTTATTGATACTTTGTTGATACTTATTAAGATACATTGTTGAAACATAATCAAATACTTTGTTGACGCTTATTCAGATATATTGTTGATACTTATTCCGATACATTGTTAACACTTATTCAGATACTTGGTAGATTCTTATTGATACTTTGTTGATGACTCTTATTAAGATACATTGTTGATATTTAGATACTTTGTTTGTTGATTCTTATTCACATACTTTTATCAATATTATTTAGATACTTTGTTGATACTTATTCAGATACCTATTATTATGCCAAAAACAGGGAGGAAAATGTGATAAATTACTTTGACGGAGAAAAAGTAGAAAGTCAATGCAGGATAAATAGCTGAATGTGACACCTTTCTCAAATAATATAAAAAGACGTTCCGGGACATGTTTGGCGCACGGCGTTATAGATAAAACTCTTTTCCCCTTCCTTTTTTTTCACCTCAATTTATTCAGAACGCCAATAGTATAGGAGGGCCGAAGTTTGACTGGGCACACAGGGGGCATGGATCTGGGGACGACATCTCCCAAACTTCTACTGCACAGATTCCAATGGAATCCAAATGGCATCACAGCACAGGCAGGACGGGGTCTGTGCTAAGAGGGTTTGTGCGCTGATTTAATGCTGCGCCTAAAATCGGCATCATATGGTCAGAAGAACCATTGTTTTCAAAGGGTTAACTCACCTTGGGCCACTCAATTCCTAATAGACGTAGGAAATGGAACCTTGAACTGAAGTGATCGAAACTTTCATGAAAGTCTCCAGAAGAGCCGCTTCTATGTTCTGCCACATTAATATGCGAGGGATGCTTTTATAGGGTTAAGTGAGCATGGTCGGCTGATTCCTCACTATACAGACACAGCAACCCTGCCTGGAATACTGATCATATGGATGAATCCAGCCGGGCTCGGGGGGGCAAAAACTGGCCCCAAAGTGGACACAGGGTAGGGGCGCCACCTTTTTTGCCAAAAAATAACGGCCATGTTAATTTGCATAATTAATTATATATGCGTGACATCACAGGATACACATAAGCGGGGGGAAGGGGGGGGAATTTTGTCCTATTCTGACTCCTATAACTTTTTTATTTCTCCTTATAACGGCCTGTGTGAGGCAATTTTTTATTTTTTTGCGCCCTGATCTGTCGTTTTTAACAGTTTTTAACGTTTTTATTTTAATGGGACATTTTTTTTTATGGGACTTTTTGATCACTCTTTTTAATTAAATTCGGGAGTTGCAGTTAGTTACTAACTACAACTCCCAGCATGCCCTGATACAGCCTGTGTAGTTAGTTACTAACTACAACTCCCAGCATGCCCTGATACAGCCTGTGGCTCAGCAGCTGCCCCAAACGAAAACTACAACTCCCAGCATGTTGGACTATATAGTAGTATATAGTATAGTTCAGTGTTTCCCAACCAGGGGTGCCTCCAGCTGTTGCAAAACTACAACTCCCAGCATGTTAGACTATATAGTAGTATATAGTATAGGTCAGTATTTCCCAACCAGGGGTGCCTCCAGCTGTTGCAGAACTACAACTCCCAGCATGTTGGACTATATAGTAGTATATAGTATAGGTCAGTGTTTCCCAACCAGTGGTGCCTCCAGCAGTTGCAAAACTACAACTCCCAGCATTTTAGACTATATATTATAGGTCAGTGTTTCCCAACCAGGGGTGCCTCCAGCTGTTGCAAAACTACAACTCCCAGCATGCCCTGCCAGCCGTTGGCTGTCTGGGCATGCTGGGAGTTGTAGTTTTGCAACAGCTGCAGGTGCTCTGGATGGGAAACACTAGTATAGGTTATGGTGCAGCATTCTGCGAGTTGGAGGATTGGTTGGATAAATACCGGCCATTGCATTGCTGGTATCTTTAATATAGAAATACCGGCCAGGTGTCAACCCTAACATAGGGTAATTTTAAACCTATAAAATAAAGGGTTAAAGGGGTACTCCAGTGGGGAAAAAAATGTGAAATGAACTGGTGCCGGAAAGTTAAATACATTTGTAAATGACTTCTATTAAAAAATCTTTATCCTTCCAGTACTTTTTAGCAGCAGTATGCTAGAGAGGAAATTCTTTTCTTTTTGAACTTCTTTTTTGTCTTGTCCACAGTGCTCTCTGCTGACACCTGATGCCCGTATCAGGAACTGTCCAGAGCAGCATAGGTTTGCTATGAGGATTTTCTCCTGCTCTGGACAGTTCCTGATACGGGCATCAGGTGTCAGCAGAGAGCACTGTGGACAAGACAAAAAAGAAATTCAAAAAGAAAAGAATTTCCTCTCTAGCATAGAGCTGCTAATAAGTACTGGAAGGATAAAGATTTTTTTTTATAGAAGTTATTTACAAATCTGTTTAACTTTCTGGCACCAGTTGATTTAAAAAATAAATGTTTTCCACTGGAGTGCCCCTTTAAATCATTTTTTTTTTTGGAGGGGGGGGGGGAGTGTATTCACAGAGATGTACACTGTGCTGTGGGAGTTGGGGCCATTGCTTAAAGGGGGATTCTTAGCATCACTATTTAAGGAATCTCACTAGTTATTTATGGAAGAATTCTAGCTCGGGCCAAGTTGGCTGTCACTACTGGCTTAAAGGGGAACAAAGGCTGTCACTTTAAAGGAGCGCTCTAGCTGTCGCTGTGCTAGTGGTTATTATGGTGGAGCTCTGACTTCTATTATGAAGGAGGTCCTCCGGCTGTCACTATTCATGACCTCTGGCTTTTCACATGGTTGTCCCTTATAGAAGGTGGAGCTCTACCATTGCTGGTTTATGGGGGAACTCTTATCACTGCTACTTTATGGGGGAGTTGGGGGGCATTTGCTAACAATGCTGGTTTATGGGGTAACACTAACTGACACTTTTTAGGGGAGCACACTAGCTGACCCTGATAGGCTCTAATCACAGGGAATCTCTGTTAATATGCGAGGGGGCAAACCGGCTGTTACTGGCTATGGGGGAACTCTGACTCTATCTTAGTTTCAATCTGGTTTAAAGGGGAACTCTCACTGCCAGCTATTATGTTTATGGAATGAAAAGACCCTCTGGCAGAGGTGACCCTGGCTGGATTATACTAGAACTCTGAGGGGACTGTCAGCCATCGCGGCTCAATGAGGAACTCCGGCCCTCACTGTATTTATAGCGACAGGCGACAGGTGAGGGCGACCGCTGTGACGACTTTGATGACAGTTTTCTCAACTTGTGTTCGAATCCTGTAAAACTTCTTGTTTATTGAGAAACGTTAATACGTCAGCACATCCTCGAGGACCGAGAAATAGGGTTGAAGTTTGGAAGCTTTTCGCCTTAATCCTAAACGTATTTCTTTGACATTGTGGGTTTCTGTGTAATTTAAAAGGGGTTATCCAGGAATCGAAAAACTGAGATAATTTCTTCCAAAAACCGCTCCCTGTCTGTCTCCAGGTTGGGTATAGTTAAGCAGCTCAGTTCCAGTGAAGTGAATGGAGCTAAGGTGTAATACCACACCCAACCTGGAGACAGACAGGGAGCGGTTTTTCAAATAAATTATCTCAGTTTTTCGATTCCTGGATAACCCCTTTTAAAGGGGTTTTTTAAACCTCTTCTACTCTGTGCAGCTCCCGAAACAAGCAGAGATGTCAGCACAGAGCACTGTTGCCAGACAGAAAAGAACAACTCAACTTCAGCAGCTGATAATTATTGGAAGGATAAAGATTTTTTTTATAGAAGTAATGTACAAATCTGTTTAACTTTCTGGAGCCAGTTCATATATATGTGTATGTGTATATATATTATATATATATATATATATATATATATATATATATATATATATATAGATATATATAAACGGGATGAGTATTTAACTCAGGAAGAGTTCACCACTCCTGGTGTGACGGAACTTTCAAGGGCCACTAAGCACTCTGCAGGCATTCTGGGTAGGGGAATATGCAAATCAGCTCATTACATCACCTTTTCAGGCCATGTTCCCTGGTATCAGCTTAGCTCCAGTTATGGAATATAAAAAGCTAATCGGGATTAATGCCAAGCCAGAACTCTCTCTCCAGAAGGAAAGAGCACCCATCTGCAGACAGCTGTTTCGGGGTACTTGCCCCTCGTCAGTACAGAGCAGGGTAATCTGGTAATCTTAGCCAAGACAGATTACCCTGCTCTGTACTGACGAGGGGTAAGTACCCCGAAACAGCTGTCTGCAGATGGGTGCTCTTTCCTTCTGGAGAGAGAGAGTTCTGGCTTGGCATTAATCCCGATTAGCTTTTTATATTCCATAACTGGAGCTAAGCTGATACCAGGGAACATGGCCTGAAAAGGTGATGTAATGAGCTGATTTGCATATACCCCTATATATATATATATATATATATAAGTTTTTTTTCCTGGAATACCCCTTTAAGTCTAACACCCAGTTTAAGTCTAACACCCAGACAACTATCCTTACCACGAACATGTGCCGCCCGCGTAACCATTCTGCTCGTCTGTGGCCACGCCACCTTGCCGCCAGCCCAAGATCTCGTCCCTTTCTAAATTTGCCTTTTACAGACTATTTAGAAGCCATGCACCAGCCTGGACCCCCTCGTAGTCCTCATAGCAGCAAAAGATCCCAATACCAATGGGATGGGTTAAAGGGTAAAAACCAGGAGACACTTAGACAAAACATGAGCCGTTGGCTGTCCGGGCATTCTGTAATTGTAGTTTTGCAATAGCTGGAGGTCCACAGTTTTGAGACCACTGCTGTATGCCATTGACTCACAAAAAAATAATTCAAAAGGATTCCAGAAAAGTATCTCTCATTCAGTTTGCAGTGGCCATGTTTTTAACATCCCAGGAAGAAGCTGTTTAATACAGTGAAACCCCCATCGGCACATTTTTAGCTCCACTACTACTACTGTGCCCTTTCTGCCTGTATACATATTTACTAAAGGGGACCAAGGAAGAAGCCGTTTAATCCAGCGAAACCCGCATGGGCACATTTTCAGCTCCACTACTGTTCCCTCTTTGCCTGCATACATATTTACTAATGGAGACCCAGGAAGAAGCCGTTTAATCCAGTGAAACCCGCATCGGCACATTTTTAGCGACAACACTGTGCCCTCCCTGCTTGCATACATAATTACTGATGGAGTCCCAGGACTTGCTGGGAGTTGTTGTTTTGCAATATCTGGAGGTCCAAATTTTGGACCCACTGCCCCGGTCTCTTTCTCCTCCAGCCTGAAGCTACACAGCTCCTAATATTTGGTCTTTCTCCATGACAGCGGGCGCACAGCTGACGTCTCTCCGGAGTATAATGGCTTCTTTCATCAGAAAGTTCTGTTTGTTTGTTTATTATGGCAATAAATGATAAATCCCTTTGTTCTAGGAATAGTCGGCCCAGCAGGACGGAGGGTGAAATATCAGCCTGAGCTTTATACATGTGAACAGCGTCCTAGTGACCGGGGCCTCTCCGGCCATATGATGCCATTGGGCGCTGTCCATACATTCACCTACACAATTCTTCTTATGGTAATAACAATAAAACACGTCTTGTGGACACAGTTCATACTTGTCAAGATTTGGGAACATTCCGGAGATTCCGTGGGGGGGGGGGGGGGGGGCGCAGATAATACAGAATATCAGTAGACCCCAAAATGGCCCCGACCCCTGAACAAATACTGATCCCATAAAGATATAGGGGAATGTATGGAAGGTGGCACCTGATGCAGATGGGAGCAAAGTTTATACACAAGCCTTGGTTTGGTGGGTGGGATTGATACAGAGAGGGCGTGGTTTGGTACAGGGGGTGTGGCTTGGTGCAGGGGGTGTGGCTTGGCACATGGGGCGTGGTTTGGCACATGGGGTGTGGTTTGGTACAGGGGGCATGGTTTGGTACAGGGGGTGTGGTTTGGTGCAGGGGGCATGGTTTGGTACATGGGGCGTGGTTTGGTACAGGGGGTGTGGTTTGGTACAGGGGGTGTGGCTTGGTACAGGGGGCGTGGTTTGGTACAGGGGGCGTGGTTGCTCCGTTCGCTGAATTTGCTACAAATTACGCCAGCTGCCACACGTGACTCAGACACGTGCGCCCAGAGCGATCGTACACCAGTGGGGGATTTTATGGACCCTATATAAGTCCAGCACTTTATACAGACCCCAGACCTCCCAGTATACAGACCCCAGACCTCCCAGTATACAGATCCCAGACCTCCCAGTATACAGACCCCAGACCTCCCAGTATACAGACCACAGACCAGAAACCACCTGTACATAAACTACAGACAGAACCTCCCAGTATACAGATCCCAGACCTCCCAGTATACAGACCCCAGACCTCCCAGTATACAGACCCCAGACCTCCCAGTATACAGATCCCAGACCTCCCAGTATACAGACCCCAGACCTCCCAGTATACAGACCACAGACCAGAAACCACCTGTACATAAACTACAGACAGAACCTCCCAGTATACAGATCCCAGACCCCCCAGTATACAGACACCAGACCAGAACCCACCTGTACACAGATGACAGACCAGAACCAGTAGAACCAGAACCCACCTGTACACAAACACCAGACCTCCCAGTATAATACAGACACCAGACCAGACCTCCCAGTTTACAGACACCAGACTAGACCTCCCAGTATACAGATCCCAGACCCCCCAGTATACAGACACCAGACCAGAACCCACCTGTACACAGATGACAGACCAGAACCAGTAGAACCAGAACCCACCTGTACACAAACACCAGACCTCCCAGTATAATACAGACACCAGACCAGACCTCCCAGTTTACAGACACCAGACTAGACCTCCCAGTATACAGGCCCCAGACCAGAAACCACCTGTACATAGACTCCAGACCAGACCTCCCAGTATACAGGCCCCAGACCAGAACCCACCTGTACACAGATGACAGACCAGAACCAGTAGAACCAGAACCCACCTGTACACAGACACCAGACCTCCCAGTATAATACAGACACCAGACCAGACCTCCCAGTATACAGGACCCAGACCACAACCCACCTGTATCCAGTCACCAGACCAGAACTCCCAGTATACAGGCCCCAGAACCCATCTGTACACAGACACCAGACCCCCCAGTATAATAAAGACACCACACCAGACCTCCCAGTTTACAGGCCCCAGAACCCATCTGTATGCAGACCCCACACCAGACCTCCCAGTTTACAGGCCCCAGACCAGAACCCACCTGTATCCAGTCACCAGACCAGACCTCCCAGTATACAGGCCCCAGAACCCATCTGTATGCAGACCCCACACCAGACCTCCCAGTATACAGCCCCAGACCAGAACCCACCTGTATATAGACACCAGACCGGACCTCCCAGTATACAGGCCCCAGAACCCATCTGTATGCAGACCCCACACCAGACCTCCCAGTATACAGCCCCAGACCAGAACCCACCTGTATATAGACACCAGACCGGACCTCCCAGTATACAGGCCCCAGAACCCATCTGTATGCAGACCCCACACCAGACCTCCCAGTATACAGCCCCAGACCACAACCCACCTGTATATAGACACCAGACCGGACCTCCCAGTATACAGATCCTACCTGTACATGGACTCCAAATCAGACCTCCCAGTATACAGACCCAAGATCAGAATATCTCATAGAAAGACACCAGACCAGACCTAACTACTCCCACCATGGTTAGAGTAAAGTGAGTCCCAGGGACCGGATTCCTTATATTATGGTCACAGTAGCATGACTCCCGTCCTGACCACCTACACGGTCTCCCATCCTGCCCCAACCTTATGTGCTGTGACCAGAGAGAAGGAAGGAATATATTCAGGGTATATGAGCCCCAATAAAGCTGAGAATCCTGGGGGTTCAGGAGGGGCAGGTGTCTGAGCACCAGCTGATGGCGACAGTAAATCATATGGACGTTTTGATAATAGTAGAACACTGCCCCTTAGTGGCCATATCACTGCAGGCTATCAAATATTCACATTAGGGGAGGGCGGAGCTTCCTATATAGTTTCCTCTGCTATATTTGTAGCTCGCTCTGGATATCTGGTTTTATGGCTGCTATTGGGATGTAATAGGAATTGAGTCATGTAGAAAGGATGCGGAGGAAAGTGAGTGCGGACTGACAGCGGCAGCTGCTGAGACACTACAACATCCTAACTATGACATGTCTGCTGCCAGACACCACCTGTGCCCAACCCAGGTACCAGCCTGAGAAAGCCCAACATGTCTGTAGATGGAGGGGCACATATCTGTAGATGGAGGGGCACATATCAGTAGAGAGAGGGGCACATATCAGTAGAGGGAGGGGCACATATCAGTAGAGGGAGGGGCACATATCTGTAGATGGAGGGACACATATCTGTAGATGGAGGGGCACATATCTGTAGATGGAGGGGCACATATCTGTAGATGGAGGGGCACATATCTGTAGATGGAGGGGCACATATGAGTAGATGGAGGGACACATATCTGAAGATGGAGGGGCACATATCTGTAGATGGAGAGGAACATATCTGTAGATGGAGGGGCACATATCTGTAGATGGAGGGGCACATATCAGTAGAGGGAGGGGCACATATCTGTAGATGGAGGGGCACATATCAGTAGAGGGAGGGGCACATATCTGTAGATGGAGGGACACATATCTGTAGATGGAGGGGCACATATGAGTAGAGGGAGGGGCACATATCAGTAGAGGGAGGGGCACATATCAGTAGAGGGAGGGGCACATATCTGTAGATGGAGGGACACATATCTGAAGATGGAGGGGCACATATCTGTAGATGGAGAGGAACATATCTGTAGATGACGGGGCACATATCTGTAGATGGAGAGGAACATATCTGTAGATGACGGGACACATATCTGTAGATGGAGGGGCACATAGCTGTAGATGGAGGGGCACATATCTGTAGATGGAGAGGAACATATCTGAAGATGGAAGGGCACATATCAGTAGAGGGAGGGGCACATATTTATAGATAGAGTGGAATATATCTGTAGATGGAGGGACACATATCTGAAGATGGAGGGGCACATATCAGTAGATGGAGAGGAACATATCTGTAGATGGAGGGACACATATCTGTAGATGGAGAGGAACATATCTGTAGATGGAGGGACACATATCTGTAGATGGAGGGACACATATCTGTAGATGGAGGGACACATATCTGAAGATGGAGGGGCACATGTCTGTAGATGGAGAGGAACATATCTGAAGATGGAGGGGCACATATCAGTAGAGGGAGGGGCACATATTTATAGATAGAGTGGAACATATCTGAAGATAAAGGGACACAGATGAGTAGATGGAGGGGAACACATTTATAGATGGAGGGGCATTTATCAATAAATGAAGGGGCACATATTTGTAGACAGAGGGGCACATATCTGTAGATGTAGAGGCATATATCTATTAATAAAGTGGCACATATTTTTTAGAGAGAGGGGCACATAACAGTAGATGGAGGGGCACATATCAGTAGATGGAGGGGCACATATCTATAGATGGAGGGGCACATAACAGTAGATGGAGGGGCACATATCTATAGATGGAGGGGCACATATCTGTAGATGGAGGGGCACATATCTGTAGATGGAGGGGCACATATCTGTAGATGGAGGGGCACATATCTATAGATGGAGGGGCACATAGCTGTAGATGGACCGTCACATATCTATAGATGGAGGGGCACATATCTATAGATGGAGGGGCACATATCTATAGATGGAGGGGCACATATCTGTAGATGGAGGGGAACATATCTGTAGACAGAGGGGCACATATCTGTAGATGGAGGGGCGAGACACATATCTGTAGATGGAGAGGGCAGGGCACATATCTGTAGATGGAGGAGTCAGGACACATATCAGTAGATGGAGGGGGCGGGGCACATATTTATAGATGGAGGAGAACATATCTATAGATGAAGGGGCACATATCTATAGATGGAGAGGCACAAATCTGTAGATGGAGGGGCACATATCTGTAGATGGAGGGGCACATAGCTGTAGATGGACCGGCACATATCTATAGATGGAGGGGCACATATCTACAGATGGAGGGGCACATATCTACAGATGGAGGGGCACATATTTGTAGATGGAGGGGAACATATCTGTAGATGGAGGAGAACATATCTGTAGATAGAGGGGCACATATCTGTAAATGGAGGGGCGAGACACATATCTGTAGATGGCGAGGGCAGGGCACATATCTGTAGATGGAGGAGTCAGGGCACATATCTGTAGATGGAGGAGTCAGGGCACATATCTGTAGGTGGAGGGGCACATATCTGTAGGTGGAGGGGCACATATCTGTAGATGGAGGGGCGTGGCACATATCTGTAGATAGAGGAGTCAGGGCACATATCTGTAGATAGAGGAGTCAGGGCACATATCTGTAGATAGTGGGGCACATATCTGTAGATGGAGAGGTCAGGGCACATATCTGTAGGTGGATGGGCACATATCTGTAGATGGAGGAGTCAGGGCACATATTTATAGATGGAGGGGCACATATCTGTAGATGGACCGGCATATATCTATAGATGGAGGGGCACATATCTATAGATGGAGGGGCACATATCTGTAGATGGAGGGGGCGGGGCACATATCTGTAGATGGACTGGCACATATCTATAGATGGAGGAGTCAGGGCACATATCTGTAGATGGACTGGCACATATCTATAGATGGAGGGGCACATATCTGTAGATGGAGGGGGTGGGGCACATATCTGTAGATGGACTGGCACATATCTATAGATGGATGGGTACATATCTGTAGATGGAGGGGGCGGGGCACATATCTGTAGATGGAGAGGTCAGGATCTGTAGATGAGAGGTCAGGGCACATATCTGTAGATGGAGGGGGTGGGGCACATATCTGTAGATGGACTGGCACATATCTATAGATGGATGGGCACATATCTGTAGATGGAGGGGGCGGGGCACATATCTGTAGATGGAGAGGTCAGGATCTGTAGATGGAGAGGTCAGGGCACATATCTGTAGGTGGGGCACATATCCTGTAGATGGAGAGGTCAGGGCACATGTCTGTAGGTGGAGGTGCACATATCTGTAGATGGAGAGGTAAGGGCACATATCTGTAGATGGAGGGGGTGGGGCACATATCTGTAGATGGACTGGCACATATCTATAGATGGATGGGCACATATCTGTAGATGGAGGGGGCGGGGCACATATCTGTAGGTGGGGCACATATCCTGTACATGGAGAGGTCAGGGCACATATCTGTAGGTGGGGCACATATCCTGTAGATGGAGAGGTCAGGGCACATATCTGTAGGTGGGGCACATATCCTGTACATGGAGAGGTCAGGGCACATATCTGTAGGTGGGGCACATATCCTGTAGATGGAGAGGTCAGGGCACATATCTGTAGGTGGAGGGGCACATATCTGTAGATGGAGAGGTCAGGGCACATATCTGTAGGTGGAGGGGCACTTATCTGTAGATGGAGAGGTCAGGGCACATATCTGTAGGTGGAGGGGCACTTATCTGTAGATGGAGGGGCGTGGCACATATCCTGTAGATGGAGGGGTCAGGGCACATGTCTGTAGGTGGAGGGGCACATGTCTGTGGATGAAGGCCATATGAAGCTTGTTTTATGTGGTACTAATTGTACTTTGTACTGACATTACTCATTTTTCCACAAAATCCCCCCAAAAATATTTATGGACATTTTGGGTGGTTTAGTTGCTACACAGTGCACATTGTGATAAAAATTACAGGTTCTCTTTAGTCTGTGGCTCCATACAATGATACCCAATATATGTAGGTTTTATTTTTTTACTACTTAAAAAAAACATATAACTTTTCATACGAAAATGAGTCAGCTTAATATTCTCCTCTTCTGACCCCTATAAGGCTATGTTCACACAGCGGAATGTGAACATAGCCTTACACTTTATTATTCCATATACACGGCTGTGTGAGGGGTATTAGCACCGTGATCTGTAGTTTTTATCGGGACCATTTACATTTTTTTTAGACTTTTTTTTAAATCACTTTTTATCATTTTTTTTATCTGATAAACAAAAATAACCATAAATCAGTAATTCAGGACTTTGGTATTTTTCTAATTTCTGCCGCTCATCCATGATGGATGTACTGTATACACGTCATAAATCAGGAAGGGGTTAAAGAGGTTTTCTGAAAGTTTACGATTATACTATATGTCCTCAGGATAGTCCTCTATATCTGACCATGGGGGGTCTGACTCCTGCCCCTCCGACCCCCCGATCAGCTGACTGAAGGGAACACAACACTTGTGCCTCTCTACCAGTTATTGCTGTTCATTCACTTGAATACATCTGCTGCCAGACAGAAGGCAAGGCCCTCAATACAAACCACTTAAACAACTCAGCTCTGCTGCATGACCACTACACCCCCAGCTCTCCATGCACATCACACACACTCAGCTCTGCTGCATGACCACTACACCCCCAGCTCTGCTGCCTGACCACTACACCCCCAGCTCTGCTGCATGACCACTACACCCCCAGCTCTGCTGCATGACCACTACACCCCCAGCTCTGCTGCCTGACCACTATACCCCCAGCTCTGCTGCATGACCACTACACCCCCAGCTCTGCTGCATGACCACTACACCCCCAGCTCTGCTGCCTGACCACTACACACCCAGCTCTGCTGCCTGACCACTACACCCCCAGCTCTGCTGCCTGACCACTACACCCCCCG
This sequence comes from Hyla sarda, assembly GCF_029499605.1. NCBI lineage: Eukaryota > Metazoa > Chordata > Amphibia > Anura > Hylidae > Hyla > Hyla sarda. The sequence goes on from NC_079200.1 coordinate 3,023,579, forward strand.
CTCTGCTGCATGACATCTACACCCCCAGCTCTGCTGCATGACATCTACACACCCAGCTCTGCTGCATGACATCTACACACCCAGCTCTGCTGCATGACCACTACACCCCCAGCTCTGCTGCCTGACCACTACACCCCCAGCTCTGCTGCCTGACCACTACACACCCAGCTCTGCTGCCTGACCACTACACCCCCAGCTCTGCTGCCTGACCACTACACCCCCAGCTCTGCTGCATGACCACTACACCCCCATCTCTGCTGCATGACCACTACACACCCAGCTCTGCTGCATGACCACTACACCCCCAGCTCTGCTGCATGACCACTACACCCCCAGGTCTGCTCCATGACCACTACACCCTCAGGTCTGCTCCATGACCACTACACCTCCAGCTCTGCTGCATGACCACTACACCCCCAGCTCTGCTGCATGACCACTACACCCCCAGCTCTTCTGCATGACCACTACACCCCCAGCTCTGCTGCATGACCACTACACCCCCAGCTCTGCTGCATGACCACTACACCCCCAGCTCTGCTCCATGACCACTACACCCCCAGCTCTGCTGCATGACCACTACACCCCCAGCTCTGCTGCATGACCACTACACCCCCAGCTCTGCTCCATGACCACTACACCCCCAGCTCTGCTGCATGACCACTACACCCCCAGCTCTGCTGCATGACCACTACACCCCCAGCTCTGCTGCATGACCACTACACCCCCAGTTCTGCTCCATGACCACTACACCTCCAGCTCTGCTGCATGACCACTACACCCCCAGCTCTGCTGCATGACATCTACACACCCAGCTCTTCTGCATGACCACTACACCCCCAGCTCTGCTGCATGACCACTACACCCCCAGCTCTGCTGCATGACCACTACACCCCCAGCTCTGCTGCATGACCACTACACCCCCAGCTCTGCTGCCTGACCTCTACACCCCCAGCTCTGCTGCATGACCTCTACACCCCCAGCACTGCTGCATGCGAATCATGCACACACATGTCTGTCATATGCTCAACACAAACTCAGCTCTGCAGGCACATCACACATACTCAGCTCTCCATGCACATCACACACACTCAGCTCTCGATGCACATCACGCACACTCAGCTCTGTAGGAACATCACACACCCTCAGCTCTGCAGGCACATCACACACACTCAGCTCTGCAGGCACATCACACACACTCAGCTCTGCAGGCACATCACACACAGTCAGCTCTGCAGGCACATCACACACACACTCAGCTCTGCAGGCTGGAGGTGGATCCTCTGTGCCAGAGAGGGATTGGCGTGGACCGTGTCGGTGGACCGGTTCTAAGTTGCTACTGGTATTCACCAGAGCCCGCCGCAAAGCGGGATGGTCTTGCAGCGGCGGTAGCAACCAGGTCGTATTCACCGGCAACGGCTCAACCTCTCTGACTGCTGAAGATAAGCGCGGTACAAGGGAGTAGACAAGAGCAAGGTCGGACGTAGCAGAAGGTCAGGGCAGGCAGCAAGGATCGTAGTCAGGGGCAACGGCAGGAGGTCAGGAACACAGGCTAGGAACACACAAGGAAACGCTTTCACTGGCACAATGGCAACAAGATCCGGCGAGGGAGTGCAGGGGAAGTGAGGTATAAGTAGGGAGTGCACAGGTGATAACACTGATTAGGCCTGCTGCGCCAATCAGTGGCGCAGTGGGCCTTTAAATTGCAGAGACCCGGCGCGCGCGCGCCCTAAGAAGCGGGGCCGCGCGCGCCGGGACAAGACAGACGGGGAACGGGTCAGGTACGGGAGCCGGGATGCGCATCGCGAGCGGGTGCCTCCCGCGTCGCGAATCGCATCCCGGCTGGGAGTGATATTGCAGCGCACCTGGTCAGCAGGTCTGACCAGGGCGCTGTAAATGAGAGGATGCTGCGAGCGCTCCGGGGAGGAGCGGGGACCCGGAGCGCTCGGCGTAACACACACACTCAGCTCTGCAGGCACATCACACACACTCAGCTCTGCAGGCACATCACACACTCAGCTCTACTGCATGCATATCTCACACACACAAACAACTCTACTGCATTTATATCTAACCAATACACCCAGTTCTGCATACACATCTCACACACACCCAGCTCTACATGCACATTACACACATCCAGCTCTGATCCTGTTTGGTCTTCCTCAACATCTTTGGAATCATGGGCACAGGAGGGAACACATACATGGTCATAGCATCCACTACTAGTGGGTCGTCCACAGGATACAGGGAGCAGAACTTCTCGAGCTGTTCTTTTTGGCCATCAGATCCACCTCTGGCGTCCACCACATCCTGGTTAGCTGATTACAAATGAACGGGTCCAGAGACCATTCCCCCGATAACACCACCTCTCTGGACAGACAGTCTGTAAGCACATTGTGTGTCCCTCTTATATGAACTGCAGATATCCGTGACGCCCAGTTCTCTGCCCAAAACATGATCCTTCCTACTTCCCTGAGTAGGAGCCACAGCTCTAGAAGTTAAAGTAATCTGCTGAAGAGCAGCATCTACCAAAAAATCCATAGTGAGATTGACTTTCTTAAAATTGTCAAGGATTTCACCCCGCTTGACCCTGGAGTCAATGTCATCCTGTGCTTGGGAGAGTCATCTCATTACGGCTGCAGCCGTAGAGTACAGTGACCTCCCGACCTACGATGGCCCCGACATACGATCATTTCAACATACGATGCTTTTGTATGTTGGGGCCATCGCATAAACGGATATCCTGCAGCACAGACTTCTTCAGCTGCCCCCGGATAGCCGTTTACAGTGCCCCCACTGACGATCACTTACCTGTCCTCGGGGCTCCGGCGCGTCCTCTTCGGGATCCCCTGCATCGCCGGCGCTCTCCATCGTCGTCATCATGTTGCTGCGCACGCTGTCCCGTCATCCAATAGGAGCGGCGTGCGTAGCGACGTGATTGTGGCGATGGAGAGCAAGGATGCCGGGGAAGCAGAGGCCTTGCTGAAGCGTCAGGGACACCCCGGGGATGCGGCGACAGCGATGGACGGCGACATCCAGGGCAGCGGTGACGAGCGGTGACGGGTCCGGAGCGGCGGGGACACGTGAGTATAACCTCCAATACCAGTGGTCTTCAACCTGCGGACCTCCAGATGTTGCAAAACTACAACTCCCAGCATGCCCGGACAGCCGTTGGCTGTCCGGGCATGCTGGGTGTTGTAGTTTTGCAACATCTGGAGGTCCGCAGGTTGTAGACCATTGTCCTATACTTTACATTGCACGGATCCCTCAACATGCGATGGTTTCAACAAACGATGGTCCATTTGGAACGGATTCCCATCGTATGTTAAGGGACCACTGTAATCTCTATGCGCCCATCCATAGGGTCTTTTAAATTTGAGCCATCTTCAGCTGGCAAAATGGTTCTCTTGGATTGCTTAGACACAGCGGAATCTACTTTTGGTGGCTCCATCCAGGAAGAGGTCTCTTCTTCCAAAAACGGATATAGGGTACGGAATCTTTTAGCAAATACAGGAGCCGTCTTCGGATTTTTGAACTCCCTGTTCATAAGGGTCTTTCTAGGTTCATCAAAAGAAAAGACCCAAGGACCTTTAGAAGTTGAAGTTGCCTCCTCATCCTCTTAGTCTGAACCAGCTTCATCAACTTCTGGATCCGATCAATAGGAAGAGAATCTTTCCTCCTCGGAGTCAGTAGATGGATAAACTGTATACTCTTCCCCTAAGGACAGCGCTGTATCCTTCTTATATCTTTTAGATCTGGATCTAGAAATGGACAACTTGTCCTCCAGCTTCTTAAAAGAGTCTTGAACCCAAATGACAACATCCCTGACAGTCAGGACAATATCCATTGGAATTGGTCGACAAAGATTACATTCGGCATAAGGATAATCGTCAGGGATCGTATTATCGCATTTCCGACAGGTGAAAAGCTTTCTCTTGGAAGTGTCCTTACCCCCGCCTGCATTGCCACTAGGTTCCATAAGAAGCTGCAAAAAAAAAATAAAGGGGAAAAAAATGTTATTAGCAAGAAAAAAATAAAAAAATAAAATCCTCCTGTAAAAGTAAAAAGGAGGCCTACATGACAAAAAGCACAAGCAAAAGAAGATTTGAAAGGGCAGATCTTGCCAGACAAAAAGACGTCCTGACAGCAAGAGCGAGAGAAGAGGAATGACAGCGTTTAAATACCCTGAAACTCCCGCCAAGGCTAAGCCACACCCCCTGGATCACATGATCCAAGAAAAAGAAAGATCTAAAATAATACAAGATTTAAAAATGTATGGCGTTTCTAAGGGATTAAGATAAGCCTGCAAAAAACTAAGTAGGTGCCATAAAATATAACTTTTAAGGAGATGATATTAACCCTTTAAGAACGCAGGACGTAAATGTACGTCCTGGTGAGGTGGTACTTAACGCACCAGGACGTACATATACGTCCTGCGCATAACCGCGGGCATCGGAGCGATGCCCGTGTCATGCGCGGCTGATCCCGGCTGCTGATCGCAGCCAGGGACCCGCCGGCAATGGCCGACGCCCGCGATCTCGCGGGCGTCCGCCATTAACCCCTCAGGTGCCGGGATCAATACAGATCCCGGCATCTGCGGCAGTACGCGATTTCAATGAATGATCTGATCGCCCGCAGCGCTGCTGCGGGGATCCGATCATTCATAACGCCGCACGGAGGTCCCCTCTCCTTCCTCTGTGCGGCTCCCGGCGTCTCCTGCTCTGGTCTGTGATCGAGCAGACCAGAGCAGGAGATGACCGATAACACTGATCTGTTCTATGTCCTATACATAGAACAGATCAGTATTAGCAATCATGGTATTGCTATGAATAGTCCCCTATGGGGACTATTCAAGTCTAAAAAAAAATGTAAAAAAATGTAAAAGTAAAAGTAAAAAAAAAGTGAAAAATCCCCTCCCCCAATAAAAAAGTAAAACGTCCGTTTTTTCCTATTTTACCCCCAAAAAGCGTAAAAAACATTTTTTATAGACATATTTGGTATCGCCGCGTGCGTAAATGTCCGAACTATTAAAATAAAATGTTAATGATCCCGTACGGTGAACGGCGTGAACGAAAAAAAAAAAGTCCAAAATTCCTACTTTTTTAATACATTTTATTTAAAAAAAATTATAAAAAATGTATTAAAAGTTTTTTATATGCAAATGTGGTATCAAAAAAAAGTACAGATCATGGCGCAAAAAATTAGCCCTCATACCGCCACTTATACGGAAAAATAAAAAAGTTAGAGGTCATTAAAATAAAGGGATTATAAACGTACTAATTTGGTTAAAAAGTTTGTGATTTTTTTTAAGCACAACAATAATATAAAAGTATATAATAATGGGTATCATTTTAATCGTATTGACCCTAAGAATAAAGAACACATGTCATTTTTACCATAAATTGTACGGCGTGAAAACGAAACCTTCCAAAATTAGAGTTATGATTTTTAGAAGGCGAGGAGGAAAAAATGAAAACGTAAAAATTAAATTGTCTGAGTCCTTAAAGTGTAGCTCCCACCAAGTAATATATAATCTAATCTGTCCCTACCTAGTAGTAATCTAGCCCTAACCCCCTACCTGGCTTTAAAAAAAATTTAAATCGCTTTAATAGAGCAGATTTAGTGCTTCTAAATCTGCTCTATAAAGCAGGGCAGAAAGCAGCGCTTCCCAGCAGGCGCAACGTCACTGATGCCTTGCTGGGTGCTTGCTTCCGCCCTCAGATCGTCTATGCAGCGCTCCTGTCGTGAGCGCGCATTGATGATCTGCCAATAGCACGGCAGGCAGCTCCGGGGTCTCCTCCTCCCTGCTTACCTGTGCATGTGCTATCCAGGGAGGAGGAGTAGAGGAGCATCGCCGGCCTGCCGTGCACGATATTACAGCCGAGACCCGGCTAATATAAGACCTCAGATCAGACTTACCCATCCGGAGGATCAGCGCAGCAATGAGTGCGCACGCTGCCTCCGGACAGGGAAACGGGGGCGGGCGGGCGGGGCCGCACGCGAGGCCAGTGGAGGCCAATGCGCGCAGCCCCAGCTATCAGCGTTCTCGCTCTTGCCTGTTTGATTGACAGGCGGGAGCGAGCACAGCAGTGCCTGAATTTCGACTCATTGCCAGGCAGAAATGAGTCGAAATTCAGTGGTGACGACACTGCCGAATGCATTCGGCCACTAGGAGGGTGACCCCTAGTGGCCGAATTTAAAAGTGATTTTAAACTTGTTTAACCCCTTAAGGACCAGGCCATTTTATACCTTAAGGACCGGAGCGTTTTTTGCAATTCTGACCACTGTCACTTTAAACATTAATAACTCTAGAATACTTTTAGTTATCATTCTGATTCCGAGATTGTTTTTTCGTGACATATTCTACTTTAACTTAGTGGTAAAATTTTATGGTAACTTGCATCCTTTCTTGGTGAAAAATCCCAAAATTTGATGAAAAAAATGAAAATTTTGCATTTTTCTAACTTTGAAGCTCTCTGCTTGTAAGGAAAATGGATATTCAAAATATATTTTTTTTGGGTTCACATATACAATAAGTCTACTTTATGTTTGCATCATAAAATTTATGAGTTTTTACTTTTGGAAGACACCAGAGGCTTCAAAGTTCAGTAGCAATTTTGAAATTTTTCACAAAATTTTCAAACTCACTATTTTTCAGGGACCAGTTCAGTTTTGAAGTGGATTTGAAGGGTCTTCATATTAGAAATACCCCATAAAAGACCCCATTATAAAAACTACACCCCCTAAAGTATTCAAAAAAACATTCAGTAAGTGTATTAACCCTTTAGGTGTTTCACAGGAATAGCAGCAAAGTGAAGGAGAAAATTCAAAATCTTCATTTTTTACACTCGCATGTTCTTGTAGACCCAATTTTTGAATTTTTGAAAGGGATAAAAAGGAGAAAATTTTTACTTATATTTGAAACCCAATTTCTCTCGAGTAAGCACATACCTCATATGTCTATGTTAATTGTTCGGCGGGCGCAGTAGAGGGCTCAGAAGGGAAGGAGCGACAAATGGTTTTTGGGGGGCATGCCGCATTTAGGAAGCCCCTATGGTGCCAGGACAGCAAAAAAAACACATGGCATACCATTTTGGAAACTAGACCCCTCAGGGAACGTAACAAGGGGTAAAGTGAACCTTAATACCCCACAGGTGATTCACAACTTTTGCATATGTGAAAAAAATATATATTTTTTTTACCTAAAATGCTTGGTTTCCCAAAAATTTTACATTTTTAAAAAGGGTATTAGCAGAAAATACCCCCCAAAATTTGAAGCCCAATTTCTCCCGATACAGAAAACACCTCGCATGGGGGTGAAAAGTGCTCTGCTGGCGCACTACAGGTCTCAGAAGAGAAGGAGTCACATTTGGCTTTTTGAAAGCAAATTTTGCTCTGGGGGCATGCCGCATTTAGGAAGCCCCTATGGTGCCAGAACAGCAAAAAAAAAACACATGGCATACCATTTTGGAAACTAGACCCCTCGGGGAACGTAACAAGGGGTAACGTGAACCTTAATGCCCTACAGGTGTTTCACGACTTTTACATATGTAAAAAAAAAATTTATTTTTTACCTAAAATGCTTGTTTTCCCAAAATGTTTACATTTTTAAAAAGGGTAATAGCGGAAAATACCCCCCAAAATTTGAAGCCCAATTTCTCCCGATTCAGAAAACACCCGATATGGGGGTGAAAAGTGCTCTGCTGGCGCACTACAGGTCTCAGAAGAGAAGGAGTCACATTTGGCTTTTTGAAAGCAAATTTTGCTCTGGGGGCATGCCGCATTTAGGAAGCCCCTATGGTGCCAGAACAGCAAAATAAAAACACATGGCATACCATTTTGGAAACTAGACCCCTCGGGGAACGTAACAAGGGGTAATGTGAACCTTAATACCCTACAGGTGTTTCACGACTTTTGCATATGTAAAAAAATATATATTTTTTTTACCTAAAATGCTTGGTTTCCCAAAATTTTTACAATTTTAAAAAGGGTAATAGCAGAAAATACCCCCCAAAATTTGAAGCCCAATTTCTCCCGATTCAGAAAACACCCCATATGGGTGTGAAAAGTGCTCTGCTGGCGCACTACAGGTCTCAGAAGAGAAGGAGCCACATTTGGCTTTTTGAAAGCGAATTTTGCTCTGGGGGCATGCCGCATTTAGGAAGCCCCTATGGTGCCAGGACAGCAAAAAAAACCCACATGGCATACCATTTTGGAAACTAGACCCCTCGGGGAACGTAACAAGGGGTAATTTGAACCTTAATACCCTACAGGTGTTTCACGACTTTTGCATATGTAAAAAAATATATATTTTTTTTACCTAAAATGCTTGTTTTCCCAAAAATTTTAAATTTTTTAAAAGGGTAATAGCAGAAAATACCCCCCAAAATTTGAAGCCCAATTTCTCCCGAGTACGGCGATACCCCATATGTGGCCCTAAACTGTTGCCTTGAAATACGACAGGGCTCCAAAGTGAGAGCGCCATGCGCATTTGAGGCCTAAATTAGGGACTTGCATAGGGGTGGACATAGGGGTATTCTACACCAGTGATTCCCAAACAGGGTTCCTCCAGCTGTTGTAAAACTCCCAGCATGCCTGGACAGTCAACGGCTATCTGGCAATACTGGGAGTAGTTGTTTTGCAACAGCTGGAGGCTCCGTTTTGGAAACAGTGGCGTACCGGACGTTTTTCATTTTTATTGGGGAGGGGGGTTGTATAGGGGTATGTGTATATGTAGTGTTTTTTACTTTTTATTTTATTTTGTGTTAGTGTAGTGTAGTGTTTTTAGGGTACAGTCGCACGGGCGGGGGTTCACAGTAGTTTCTCGCTGGCAGTTTGAGCTACGGCAGAAAATTTGACGCAGCTCAAACTTGCAGCCAGATACTTACTGTAATCCTCCGACCATGTGAGTGTACCCTGTACGTTCACATTGGGGGGGGGGGAACATCCAGCTGTTGCAAAACTACAACTCCCAGCATGTACGGTCTATCAGTGCATGCTGGGAGTTGTCACGATGCCGGCTGGCAGGAGGTGGATCCTCTGTGCCAGAGAGGGATTGGCGTGGACCGTGCTAGTGGACCGGTTCTAAGTCACTACTGGTTTTCACCAGAGCCCGCCGCAAAGCGGGATGGTCTTGCTGCGGCGGTAGTGACCAGGTCGTATCCACTAGCAACGGCTCAACCTCTCTGGCTGCTGAAGATAGGCGCGGTACAAGGGAGTAGACAGAAGCAAGGTCGGACGTAGCAGAAGGTCGGGGCAGGCAGCAAGGGTCGTAGTCAGGGGCAACGGCAGGAGGTCTGGAACACAGGCTAGGAACACACAAGGAAACGCTTTCACTGGCACAATGGCAACAAGATCCGGCAAGGAAGTGCAGGGGAAGTGAGGTGATATAGGGAAGTGCACAGGTGAACACACTAATTGGAACCACTGCGCCAATCAGCGGCGCAGTGGCCCTTTAAATCGCAAAGACCCGGCGCGCGCGCGCCCTAGGGAGCGGGGCCGCGCGCGCCGGGACAGGAAAGACGGAGAGCGAGTCAGGTACGGGAGCCGGGATGCGCATCGCGAGCGGGCGCCACCCGCATCGCGAATCGCATCCCGGCTGGAGACGGTATCGCAGCGCACCGGGTCAGTGGAGCTGCCCGGAGCGCTGCGGTAGCGAGAGTGAAGCGAGCGCTCCGGGGAGGAGCGGGGACCCGGAGCGCTCGGCGTAACAGTACCCCCCCTTGGGTCTCCCCCTCTTCTTAGAGCCTGGGAACCTGAGGAGCAGACTTTTGTCTAGGATGTTGTCCTCAGGTTCCCAGGATCTCTCTTCAGGTCCACAGCCCTCCCAATCCACCAAAAAGAACCTTTTTCCTCTGACCGTCTTGGAGGCCAGTATCTCTTTCACTGAGAAGACGTCAGAAGAACCGGAGACAGGAGTGGGAGAAACTAACTTGGGAGAGAAACGGTTGATGATGAGTGGTTTAAGAAGAGAGACATGAAAGGCATTAGGAATACGGAGAGAAGGAGGAAGAAGAAGTTTGTAAGAGACAGGGTTAATTTGGCACAAGACTTTGAAAGGACCAAGATAGCGTGGACCCAGTTTATAACTGGGGACACGAAAGCGGACATATTTAGCGGAGAGCCATACCTTGTCTCCGGGAGCAAAAATGGGGGGAGCTCTTCTTTTCTTATCGGCAAACTTTTTCATGCGAGATGAAGCCTGTAAAAGAGAATTTTGGGTCTCTTTCCATATGGTGGAAAGATCACGAGTCACTTCATCTACAGCGGGCAAACCAGAGGGCAAGGGAGTAGGGAGGGGGGGAAGAGGGTGACGGCCGTACACCACAAAAAATGGGGATTTGGAGGAAGATTCAGAGACTCTGAAGTTATACGAGAATTCGGCCCATGGTAGAAGATCTGCCCAGTCATCCTGGCGGGAGGAAACAAAATGGCGTAAATAATCACCCAGGACCTGGTTAATTCTTTCCACTTGCCCATTGGATTGAGGGTGATATGCAGAGGAAAAGTTTAATTTAATCTTGAGTTGTTTACAGAGAGCCCTCCAGAATTTTGACACGAATTGGACGCCTCTATCCGAGACGATCTGCGTGGGCAAGCCGTGAAGACGAAAAATGTGTACAAAAAATTGTTTTGCCAACTGAGGCGCTGAAGGAAGACCAGGAAGAGGAATGAAATGTGCCATCTTGGAGAATCGATCAACGACCACCCAAACAACAGTGTTGCCACGGGATGGAGGTAAGTCTGTAATAAAGTCCATACCAATCAGAGACCAAGGGTGTTCGGGGACAGGCAGGGGATGAAGAAGACCAGCGGGCTTCTGGCGAGGAGTCTTATCCCGGGCACAGACAGTGCAGGCTCGCACAAAATCCACAACATCCGTCTCCAGAGTCGGCCACCAATAGAAACGAGAGATGAGTTGCACGGATTTCTTGATACCCGCATGACCTGCGAGATGGGAGGAGTGACCCCATTTGAGGATTCCGAGGCGTTGGCGTGGAGAAACGAAGGTCTTCCCTGGAGGAAATTGCCTGATGGAGGCTGGAGAAGTGGAGATCAGGCAATCAGGGGGAATGATGTGTTGCGGAGAGAGCTCTACTTCCGAGGCATCCGAGGAACGAGAGAGAGCATCGGCCCTAATGTTCTTATCGGCAGGCCGAAAGTGAATTTCAAAATTAAACCGGGCAAAGAACAGAGACCACCTGGCCTGGCGAGGATTCAGCCGTTGGGCAGACTGGAGATAGGAGAGATTCTTGTGATCGGTGTAAATAATAACGGGAAATCTTGATCCCTCCAACAGATGCCTCCATTCCTCAAGTGCTAATTTAATGGCTAGAAGCTCTCGGTCCCCGATGGAGTAGTTCCTCTCAGCCGGAGAGAAGGTCCTAGAAAAAAAACCACAAGTAACAGCATGCCCGGAAGAATTTTTTTGTAGAAGGACCGCTCCAGCTCCTACAGAGGAGGCATCAACCTCCAATAGGAAGGGTTTAGATGGGTCAGGTCTGGAGAGCACGGGAGCCGAAGAAAAGGCAGACTTGAGCTGTTTAAAGGCGTCTTCCGCTTGAGGAGGCCATGACTTAGGATTGGCATTCTTTTTGGTTAAAGCCACAATAGGAGCCACAATGGTGGAAAAACGTGGAATAAATTGTCTGTAATAATTGGCGAACCCCAAAAAACGTTGGATAGCACGGAGTCCGGAGGGGCGTGGCCAATCTAAGACGGCAGAGAGTTTGTCTGGATCCATTTGTAGTCCCTGGCCAGAGACCAAGTATCCTAGGAAAGGAAGAGATTGGCATTCAAACAGACATTTCTCCATTTTGGCATAAAGTTGATTGTCACAAAGTCTCTGAAGAACCATGCGGACATGCTGGCGGTGTTCTTCTAAGTTGGCAGAAAAAATCAGGATATCGTCCAGATATACAACAACACAGGAGTATAAAAGATCACGAAAAATTTCATTAACAAAGTCTTGGAAGACGGCAGGGGCGTTGCACAGGCCAAAGGGCATGACCAGATACTCAAAGTGTCCATCTCTAGTGTTAAATGCCGTTTTCCATTCATCCCCCTCTCTGATGCGGATGAGGTTATAGGCGCCTCTTAAGTCCAGTTTGGTAAAGATGTGGGCACCTTGGAGGCGATCAAAGAGTTCAGAGATGAGAGGTAGGGGGTAGCGGTTTTTTACAGTGATTTTATTAAGACCGCGGTAGTCAATGCAAGGACGTAGGGAGCCATCTTTTTTGGACACAAAGAAAAATCCGGCTCCGGCAGGAGAGGAGGATTTGCGGATAAAGCCCTTCTTTAAATTTTCCTGGATATACTCAGACATAGCAAGAGTCTCTGGGACAGAGAGAGGATAAATTCTGCCCCGGGGTGGAGTAGTGCCCGGGAGGAGGTCAATAGGACAGTCATAAGGCCTGTGAGGAGGTAAAGTCTCAGCTTGTTTTTTGCAAAAAACATCCGCAAAGTCCATATAGGCCTTAGGGAGACCGGTTACAGGGGGAACCACAGGGTCACGGCAAGGAGTACTGGTAACCGGTTTAAGGCAGTCCTTGGAACAAGAGGGACCCCAACTCTTGATCTCCCCAGTGGACCAATCCAGGGTTGGGGAATGGTGTTGAAGCCAGGGTAGTCCAAGGAGAATTTCGGAAGTGCAATTGGAGAGGACCAAAAACTCAATTCTTTCGTGGTGAGGTCCAATGCACATTAGGAGGGGTTCCGTGCGGTAACGCACGGCACAGTCCAATCTTTCATTGTTAACGCAATTGATGTAGAGAGGTCTGGCGAGACTGGTCACTGGGATGTTGAACCTGTTGACGAGAGAGGCCAAAATAAAGTTTCCTGCAGATCCGGAGTCCAAGAAGGCCTTAGTGGAGAAGGAGAAGGTAGAGGCAGATATCCGCACAGGCACAGTAAGGCGTGGAGAAGCGGAGTTGACTTCAAGGACTGTTTCACCTTTGTGCGGAGTCAGCGTACGTCTTTCCAGGCGGGGAGGACGGATAGGACAATCCTTCAGGAAGTGTTCGGTACTGGCACAGTACAGGCAGAGATTCTCCATGCGGCGTCGTGTCCTCTCTTGAGGTGTCAGGCGAGACCGGTCAACTTGCATAGCCTCCACGGCGGGAGGCACAGGAACGGATTGCAGGGGACCAGAGGAGAGAGGAGCCGGGGAGAAAAAACGCCTTGTGCGAACAAAGTCCATATCCTGGCGGAGCTCCTGACGCCTTTCGGAAAAACGCATGTCAATGCGAGTGGCTAGATGAATGAGTTCATGTAGATTAGCAGGGATTTCTCGTGCGGCCAGAACATCTTTAATGTTGCTGGATAGGCCTTTTTTAAAGGTCGCGCAGAGGGCCTCATTATTCCAGGATAGTTCTGAAGCAAGAGTACGGAATTGTACGGCATACTCGCCAACGGAAGAATTACCCTGGACCAGGTTCAACAGGGCAGTCTCAGCAGAAGAGGCTCGGGCAGGTTCCTCAAAGACACTACGAAATTCCGAGAAGAAGGAGTGTACAGAGGCAGTGACGGGGTCATTGCGGTCCCAGAGCGGTGTGGCCCATGACAGAGCTTTTCCAGACAGAAGGCTGACTACGAAAGCCACCTTAGACCTTTCAGTAGGAAACTGGTCCGACATCATCTCCAAGTGCAGGGAACATTGTGAAAGAAAGCCACGGCAAAACTTAGAGTCCCCATCAAATTTATCCGGCAAGGATAGTCGTAGACCAGAAGCGGCCACTCGCTGCGGAGGAGGTGCAGGAGCTGGCGGAGGAGATGATTGCTGAAGCTGTGGTAGCAGCTGCTGTAGCATCACGGTCAGTTGAGACAGCTCGTGGCCTTGTTGCGCTATCTGTTGTGAGTGCTGGGCGACCACCGTAGTGAGGTCAGCGACATCTGGCAGAGGAACTTCAGCGGGATCCATGGCCGGATCTACTGTCACGATGCCGGCTGGCAGGAGGTGGATCCTCTGTGCCAGAGAGGGATTGGCGTGGACCGTGCTAGTGGACCGGTTCTAAGTCACTACTGGTTTTCACCAGAGCCCGCCGCAAAGCGGGATGGTCTTGCTGCGGCGGTAGTGACCAGGTCGTATCCACTAGCAACGGCTCAACCTCTCTGGCTGCTGAAGATAGGCGCGGTACAAGGGAGTAGACAGAAGCAAGGTCGGACGTAGCAGAAGGTCGGGGCAGGCAGCAAGGGTCGTAGTCAGGGGCAACGGCAGGAGGTCTGGAACACAGGCTAGGAACACACAAGGAAACGCTTTCACTGGCACAATGGCAACAAGATCCGGCGAGGGAGTGAAGGGGAAGTGAGGTATACATAGGGAGTGCACAGGTGAACACACTAATTGGAACCACTGCGCCAATCAGCGGCGCAGTGGCCCTTTAAATCGCAGAGACCCGGCGCGCGCGCGCCCTAGGGAGCGGGGCCGCGCGCGCCGGGACAGGACAGACGGAGAGCGAGTCAGGTACGGGAGCCGGGATGCGCATCGCGAGCGGGCGCCACCCGCATCGCGAATCGCATCCCGGCTGGAGACGGTATCGCAGCGCACCGGGTCAGTGGAGCTGCCCGGAGCGCTGCGGTAGCGAGAGTGAAGCGAGCGCTCAGGGGAGGAGCGGGGACCCGGAGCGCTCGGCGTAACAGGAGTTGTAGTTTTGCAACCGCTGGAGGCTCCGTTTTGGAAACAGTGGCGTACCAGACATTTTTCATTTTTATTGGGGAGGGGAGGGGGGCTGTGTAGGTGTATGTGTATATGTAGTGTTTTTTACTTTTTATTTTATTGTGTGTTAGTGTAGTGTAGTGTTTTTAGGGTACAGTCACACGGGCGGGGGGTTCACAGTAGTTTCTCGCTGGCAGTTTGAGCTGCGGCAGAAATTTTGCCGCAACTCAAACTTGCAGCCGGATACTAACTGTAATCCTCCGCCCATGTGAGTGTACCCTGTACGTTCACATTGGGGGGGGGAACATCCAGCTGTTGCAAAACTACAACTCCCAGCATGTACGGTCTATCAGTGCATGCTGGGAGTTGTAGTTTTGCAACAGCTGGAGGCACACTGGTTGTGAAACACCGAGTTTGGTAACAAACTCAGTGTTTTGCAACCAGTGTGCCTTCAGCTGTTGCAAAAGCTACAACCCCCAGCATGTACGGACAGCGGAAGGGCATGCTGGGTGTTGTAGTTATGCAACAGCTGGAGGCATACTACTTTGGCTGGGGATGCTGGGGATTGTAGTTATGCAACAGCTGGAGACACACTGGTTTACTACTTAACTCAGTGTGCCTTCAGCTGTTGCAAAACTACAACTCTCAGCAGTCACCGACAGCCAACGGGCATGCTGGGAGTTGTAGTTATGCAACCACCAGATGCACCACTACAACTCCCAGCATGCACTTTAGCTGATTGTGCAAGCTGGGAGTTTTAGTTACACAACAGCTGAAGGTACACTTTTCCATAGAAAGAATGTGCCTCCAGCTGTTGCAAAACTACAAGTCCCAGCATGCCCATAAGGGCATGCTGGGAGTTGTGGTGGTCTGCCTCCTGCTGTTGCATAACTACAGCTCCCAGCATGCCCTTTTTGCATGCTGGGAGCTGTTGCTAAGCAACAGCAGGAGGCTGTCACTCACCTCCAACGATCCTCGCCGCGCAGGTCAGTCCCTCGTCGTCTCCGCCGCCGCCGCTGCTCCTGGGGCCCCGATCCCAACAGGGGCGCCGGGGATCGGGGTCCCCAGCACCCGGGGTGCACGTCCCGCACCCGCTCACGTCCTCCGGAAGAGGGGCGGAGCGGGTTGCGGGAGTGACACCCGCAGCAGGCGCCCTGATTGGTCGGCCGGTAATCCGGCCGACGATTCAGGGCGATCGTGAGGTGACACCAGTGCCACCTCACCCCTGCAGGCTCTGGCTGTTCGGGGCCGTCTCTGACGGCCCCGATCAGCCAATAATTCCGGGTCACCGGGTCACTGGAGACCCGATTGACCCGGAATCCGCCACAGATCGCTGGACTGAATTGTCCAGCGATCTGCGGCCATCGCCGACATGGGGGGTCATAATGACCCCCCTGGGCGATATGCCCCGATGCCTGCTGAACAATTTCAGCAGGCATCGGGGACCGGCTCCGCTCCAGATGGTTGCGGGGGGCCGGTAAAACACATGACGTTCTCATACGTCATGTGTCCTTAAGGACTCGGAAATGGAGACGTATGAGAACGTCATGTGTCCTTAAGGGGTTAAAATCACTTTTTTTTTATGAAAGTATATTAGAGATATGTTGTAGTACTTAAGTACTACAACATATCAATTTTTTTACTTCATGACAGTGCCCATTTAAGGCCAAAGTCCTTAAGGGGTTAAAATACACCAAAATAATAAAGGGTAGTGTATACAATGTGATGCCATCCCAAAATATATCAAAAATAACAATAGAACTCCAAGGTGTGGACAGGATGCAAGGGCGCTGGACAACCAGGTAGCAGGATAAAATGTTTAATCACCCATAATGCAACGCGTTTCACATCACAGGATGCCTGATGAAGCAGCTGTGCTGTGAAATGCGTTGCATTATGGGTGATTAAACATTTTATCCTGCTACCTGGTTGTCGAGCGCCCTTGCATCCTGTCCACACCTTGGAGTTCTATTGTTATTTTTGCTATATCTTCCGAGACGAGGAGTGGCTGCTGACACCTTATCTATTTCTTATACCTTGTTCCGTTGTTGCACTTGGTGGAGTGTAACCTACTGTGGTAAGAGCAATATCCACCTACATTAATTTCTCTGTGCAACAACGGTATTACACTATGGAGCGCTGTCTGCCTTTTGTTTTATATAACCCAAAATATAGATAAAGGGTGGGGGGGTGGGGGAAACACAAGATGCAGCTCCCCTAACTCACATATAGATCCTTATCTCTGTACACCAAGATAACACCAATATCAACCCCTTTTTTATATATATACCTAACACGTTTCTGTTCTATCAGAACTTCATCAGGGGTAATCTGGAGGGCACAGGTATTATACCACAAAAAACAATAGAGATGACCAGTGTCAGATTAGGTCAATGGAGAAACCGCACTGAAAACAGCAGCAGGCCCAAATGCTTAGAAATGCTAAGTATTAAGAATTACAAAAATCTGAATATTAGAACTTCAAAATTGTAACAAATAACCCCTCACAGGTATGATAACCTGTTAATGGACGATTCCAATATACCAGGGGGTACCAGAGAGCTCTTCATGCACCATATAGATCATAGGGATGAGCCTGGAAAGAAAAGAGTATACTAGTATTCAATGCATATAGAGAAGTTACAGCTTAGACAGGAAAGTGCTACTCACTCAGATTATACAAAAGGGCCATCTAGCTGCTGCCTACAAAGGAATCAATGTAAGAGAATATAACTAAATCATATACAAAACTAAGTCCCCAAATTAAGCAATACTAACAAAGGCCAGTGGTACTTAAAAGATCGGAGGGGGGGTGCCAGATAAACTCTGCAATGGCAGAGTGCCCGTACAATGCCAGGGAGCGCACGCGGTATGTGCGCGCCGGCATCGCTTAAAAAGGCAGCGCTTCCGGGTATCGTCACTTGAGCCGCTCCCACGTGACGCCTGCAGTGGGAGCGGCTCTGAGCGCCGGAGCCAAAAGGCTCCGAGATTAGCCGAGTAGTGACGGACGGGGCATCACATTGTATTCACTACCCTTTATTATTTTAGTGTATTTTAATATCATCTCATTCAAAGTTATATTTTATGGCACCTACTTAGTTTTTTGCATTTCTGAGTCCGTAGGTTATTTTCATCTGGTTTCGTATGACTCCTAATACATACGAGTACTCATATTAAGACAAGCCTAAAAGAAGGCTTTAATACAGTGCAATACAGAAAATGACCACAAGATGCCCTCAGAGTACAGAGGAAAAATATTCCATGCATCAGCTTCAGGATTGCATTAAAGGGGAACTCCGGTGGAAACAAGTAGAAAACAAATGTTTTCAAATCAACTGGCTCCAGAAAGTTAAACAGATTTGTAAATTACTTCTATTAAAAAATCTTAATCATTCCAGCACTTATTAGCTGCTGTATAAAACAGAGAAATGTGTGAATTTCTTTCCAGTCTGACCTCAGTGCTCTATGCTGACACCTCTGTCCGTGTCAGGAACTGTCCAGATTAGAAACAAAGCCCTAGAGAAAACCTCTCCTGCTCTGGACAGTTCCTAACATGGACAGAGGTGTCAGCAGAGAGCACTGTGGTCAGGCTGGAAAGAACTTCACAAATTTCTCTGTAGTATACAGCAGCTGATAAGTACTGGAAGGGTTAAGATTTATAAATAGAAATTACTTACAAATCTGTTTAACTTTCTTGCACCAGTTGATTTAAAAACACTTTAAATTCCCCTTTAATGAAGTACTCCGGGGAATCTAAAGGAGTGCTATCAGAGTACTATCAGACCCCTGACCCCTGGGGGGGGGCAGATCCCTGGGGCCCATCCTACTTATGCCGACTCATTACAGCAGTTTTTCACAACCAGGGTGCCTCCAGCTGTTGCAAAACTACAATTCCCAGCTTGCCTTTGGCTGTCCGGGCATGCTGGGAGTTGTAGTCATGCAACAGCTGGAGGCACCTTGGGTGAGAAACACTGCATTACACTAAGCTTGCAAAACGAGTTTTTCATAGAATTTGATTAACAGTGTTAAAAATGCATAACAGTGCCACTAGGTGGCAGGATTGCTACAATTGATATGTTTCTCGACTACGCAATTGTTTGTGAAATGTTTCCTCTTTCATGTTTTTTTCCACCCTAGATACTTATTCATGGCAGCCAGCAGCCCCCAATACTAGAGCTAGTGTGCCTCCAGAAATCATGTAAATCTCTGCCTAAAATGTGCACGACATTAAAGGGGTACTCCGCCCCTAGACATCTTATCCCCTATCCAAAGGATAGAGGATAAGATGTCTGATCACAGGGGGCCCGCTGCTGGAGACCCCCGCGATCTCCCTGCTGCACCCGTCGTTCTTTAAGAGCGTCGGGTGCAGCGCTGGAGGCTCGTGACGTCATGACCACGCCCCGCTCGTGACGTCACGGGCACACCCCCTCAATGCAAGACTAAGGACTTGCATTGAGGGTGTGTGGCTTTGACGTCAGGAGCCTCTGCCCCGCATTGCCAGTCATCCGGCACTGAGCGAAGTTCGCTCCGTACACCGGATATCTGGGGTGTTGATGCCGAGATTGCGGGGGTCCCCAGCAGCAGGACCCCCGTGATCAGACATCTTATCCCCTATCATTTGGGGATAAGATGTCTAGAGGTGGAGTGCCCCTTAAAGGGAAATCAGGGTCTTCTGCTGATAAAAAAGTTCCCAACAGAGTGCCCCCATAAACAATGTGGGTGGGGATTACATTCAGGAGAAAGAAATGCATGCATAGTAAGAACACAAGGGACAGCTGCCCAGAACTTTATGGGTGGTCAGAGATGAGAGGAAGGCCTTGATTTACTTTTTAAACCGAGTGTGGACCCTGTGGAGGAGGCAGACAGGCTCAGCTTGTGTTCATAATGGCCACATAGGCATTAAGTGCTGTCCCATTGACTGCTATTCATGTTCAGCAGAATCCGGAATTCCTGGAGTAAGCGGCAGAATATCATTTTTTATTTGACTATGCTGCAGGGGCTGTAAAGTTAGTGTAGTCCATAATAACCTGTGTTTCATGGTGGTCTCACATTTCTTCTGTGATTTGTGCATTAATATTTATATTTCAAGCATACAAAATGACTCAGGTCTCGGGCTTTCCCAGGTAGCAGTGCGGCCGAGACATGATATCACTCGTCAGGTGTGCAAAGGGAGCCTGTCTGTGCTTCAATGGGTGGATCGACTGCTGTGTGGGAGGGAGATCATTCTGCAACTAATTGTATTTTTGAAACAGCTATAAGCACACTGGTTAGAAAACACTGGTCTTCTGAATGGAATACAGCAAATATATGTTTCAATGGGTGGGATAGCTGATGTGTGGGAGGGAGGAAAGAGACGTCACTCTTACAAACAAGGATTTATGGGAGTTGTAGTTTGAGAGATCCAACTCCACAGCAGTATTATTTTATTATTATTGTTGCTATTAATATCCTCATTGTTATTATTAGTAGTAGTATTTTATTATTATTATTATTATTATTGTTGTTGTTGTTGTTATTAGTAGTAGTTGTTGTAGTCATTATTATTAATATAGTAGAATCTCCCTCAGCAGAAACCTCCCTATAGTGTACAGTTTTTAATTCCCCGGGCGAGTCCCATAAGACTTAATGTATTTGCACCCTCCAAATAGAGGACACTCCCTGTAGCGGATGCGGACACACCAAATAGGAGACAAAACACTCCCAATAGGAGACAAAACACTCCCAATAGAGGACAAAACACTCCCAATAGGGGACAAAACACTCCCAATAGAGGACAAAACACTCCCAATAGGGGACAAAACACTCCCAATAGAGGACAAAACACTCCCAATAGAGGACAAAACACTCCCAATAGAGGACAAAACACTCCCAATAGGGGACAAAACACTCCCAATAGATGACAAAACACGCCCAATAGAGGACAAAACACTCCCAATAGGGGACAAAACACTCCCAATAGGGGACAAAACACTCCCAATAGGGGACAAAACACTCCCAATAGAGGACAAAACACTCCCAATAGGGGACAAAACACTCCCAATAGGGGACAAAACACTCCCAATAGGGGACAAAACACTCCCAATAGGGGACAAAACACTCCCAATAGGAGACAAAACACTCCCAATAGGGGACAAAACACTCCCAATAGAGGACAAAACACTCCCAATAGGAGACAATCACTCCCAATAGAGGACAAAACACTCCCAATAGAGGACAAGACACTCCCAATAGGGGACAAAACACTCCCAATAGGGGACAAGACACTCCCAATAGAGCACAAAACACTCCCAATAGAGGACAAAACACGCCCAATAGAGGAGAAAACACTCCCAATAGAGGACAAAACACTCCCAATAGGGGACAAAACACTCCCAATAGGGGACAAAACACTCCCAATAGAGCACAAAACACTTCCAATAGAGGACAAAACACTCCCAATAGGGGACAAGACACTCCCAATAGGGGACAAAACACTCCCAATAGAGGACAAAACACTCCCAATAGAGGACAAAACACTCCCAATAGAGGACAAAACACTCCCAATAGGGGACAAAACACTCCCAATAGAGGACAAAACACTCCCAATAGGGGCCAAAACACTCCCAATAGAGCACAAAACACTCCCAATAGAGGACAAAACACTCCCAATAGGGACAAAACACTCCCAATAGAGGAAAAAACACTCCCAATAGAGGACAAAACACTCCCAATAGAGGACAAAACACTCCCAATAGGGGACAAAACACTCCCAATAGGGGAAAAAAAACACTCCCAATAGGAGACAAAACACTCACAATAGAGGACAAAACACTCCCAATATGGGACAAAACACTCCCAATAGGGGACAAAACACTCCCAATAGAGGATAAAACACTCCCAATATGGGACAAAACACTCCCAATAGGAGACAAAACACTCCCAATAGGAGAAAAAACACTCCCAATAGGAGACAAAACACTCCCAATAGGAGACAAAACACTCCCAATAGGAGACAAAACAATCCCAGTAGGAGACAAAACACTCCCAATAGAGGACAAAACACTCCCAATAGGAGACAAAACAATCCCAGTAGGAGACAAAACACTCCCAATAGAGGACAAAACACTCCCAATAGGGGACAAAACACTCCCAATAGGGGACAAAACACTCCCAATAGAGGACTAAACACTCCCAATAGAGGGACAAAACACTCCCAATAGAGGACAAAACACTCCCAATAGGGGACAAAACACTCCCAATAGAGGACAAAACACTCCCAATAGGAGACAAAACACTCCCAATAGGAGACAAAACAATCCCAGTAGGAGACAAAACACTCCCAATAGAGGACAAAACACTCCCAATAGGGGACAAAACACTCCCAATAGGGGACAAAACACTCCCAATAGAGGACTAAACACTCCCAATAGAGGGACAAAACACTCCCAATAGAGGACAAAACACTCCCAATAGGGGACAAAACACTCCCAATAGGAGACAAAACACTCCCAATAGAAGACAAAACACTCCCAATAGAGGACAAAACACTCCCAATAGGGGACAATACACTCCCAATAGGGGACAAAACACTCCCAATAGGAGACAAAACACTCCCAATAGGGGACAAAATGCTCCCAATAGAGGTCAAAACCCTCCCAATAGGGGACAAAACACTCCCAATAGGGGACAATACACTCCCAATAGGAGACAAAACACTCCCAATAAAGGGACAATACACTCCCAATAGAGGGGACAAAACACTCCCAATAGAGGACAAAACACTCCCAATAGAGGACAAAACACTCCCAATAAAGGACAAACACTCCCAATAGAGGACAAAACACTCCCTATAGAAGGACAAAACACTCCCAATAGGGGACAAAACACTCCCAATAGAGGACAAAACACTCCCAATAGAGGACAAAACACTCCCTATAGGGGACAAAACACTCCCTATAGAAGGACAAAACACTCCCAATAGGGGACAAAACACTCCCAATAGAGGACGAAACACTACCTATAGAAGGACAAAACACTCCCAATAGGGGACAAAACACTCCCAATAGAGGACAAAACACTCCCAATAGAGGACAAAACACTCCCAATAGGGGACAAAACACTCCCAATAGAGGACAAAACACTCCCAATAGGGGACAAAACACTCCCAATAGGGGACAAAACACTCCCAATAGGAGACAAAACACTCCCAATAGAGGACAAAACACTCCCAATAGAGGACAAAACACTCCCAATAGAGGACAAAACACTCCTAATAGAGGACAAAACACTCCCAATAGAGGGACAAAACACTCCCAATAGAGGACAAAACACTCCCAATAGGGAACAATACACTCCCAATAGGAGACAAAACACTACTAATAGAGGATAAAACACTCCCAATAGGGGACAAAACACTCCCAATAGAGGGACAATACACTCCCAATAGGGGGCAAAACACTCCCAATAGGGGACAAAACACTCCCAATATAGGACAAAATACTCCCATTAGAGGACAAAACACTCCCAATAGAGGACAAAACACTCCCAATAGGGGACAAAACACTCCCAATATAGGACAAAATACTCCCATTAGAGGACAAAACACTCCCAATAGAGGACAAAACACTCCCAATAGGGGACAAAACACTCCCAATAGAGGACAAAACACTCCAAATAGGGGACAAAACACTCCCAATAGTGGACAAAACACTCCTAATAGGGGATTAACACTCCCAATAGAGGACAAAACACTCCCAATAGAGGGACAATACACTCCCAATAGGAGACAAAACACTCCCAATAGAGGACAAAACACTCCCAATAGGAGACAAAACATTCCCAATAGAGGACAAAACACTCCCAATAGAGGACAAAACACTCCCAATAGAGGACAAAACACTCCCAATAGAGGGACAAAACACTCCCAATAGAGGACAAAACACTCCCAATAGGGGACAAAACACTCCCAATAGAGGAAAAAACACTCCCAATAGGGGACAATACACTCCCAATAGGAGACAAAACACTCCCAATAGAGGACAAAACACTCCCAATAGGAGACAAAACACTCCCAATAGAGGACAAAACACTCCCAATAGAGGGACAAAACACTCCCAATAGAGGACAAAACACTCCCAATAGAGGACAAAACACTCCCAATAGAGGGACAAAACACTCCCAATAGAGGACAAAACACTCCCAATAGGGGACAAAACACTCCCAATAGAGGACAAAACACTCCCAATAGGGGACAAAACACTCCTAATAGGGGACAAACACTCCCAATAGAGGACAAACCTCTCCCAATAGAGGACAAAATGCTCCCAATAGAGGACAAAACACTCCCAATAGAGGACAAAACACTCCCAATAGGGGACAAAACACTCCCAATAGAGGACAAAACACTCCAAATAGGGGACAAAACACTCCCAATAGTGGACAAAACACTCCTAATAGGGGATTAACAATCCCAATAGAGGACAAACACTCCCAATAGAGGACAAAACACTCCCAATAGGGGACAATACACTCCCAATAGGAGACAAAACACTCCCAATAGAGGACAAAACACTCCCAATAGGAGACAAAACACTCCCAATAGAGGACAAAACACTCCCAATAGAGGG
Organism: Hyla sarda; assembly: GCF_029499605.1. Lineage (NCBI taxonomy): Eukaryota > Metazoa > Chordata > Amphibia > Anura > Hylidae > Hyla > Hyla sarda. The sequence continues at coordinate 3,047,837 of NC_079200.1, forward strand.
ACAAAACACTCCCAATAGAGGACAAAACACTCCCAATAGGGGACAAAACACTCCCAATAGAGGACAAAACACTCCCAATAGGGGACAAAACACTCCTAATAGGGGACAAACACTCCCAATAGAGAACAAACCTCTCCAAATAGAGGACAAAATGCTCCCAATAGAGGACAAAACACTCCCAATAGGGGACAAAACACTCCCAATAGAGGACAATACACTCCCAATAGAGGACAAAACACTCCCAATAGAGGACAAAACCCTCCCAATAGAGGGGACAAAACACTCCCAATAAAGGACAAACACTCCCAATAGAGGACAAAACACTCCCAATAGAGGGGACAAAACACTCCCAATAGAGGACAAAACACTCCCAATAAAGGACAAACACTCCCAATAGAGGACAAAACACTCCCAATAGAGGAAAAAACACTCCCTATAGAAGGACAAAACACTCCCAATAGGGGACAAAACACTCCCAATAGAGGACAAAACACTCCCAATAGAGGACAAAACACTTCCAATAGGGGACAAAACACTCCCTATAGAAGGACAAAACACTCCCAATAGGGGACAAAACACTCCCAATAGAGGACGAAACACTCCCAATAGAGGACAAAACACTCCCAATAGGAGACAAAACACTCCCAATAGAGGACAAAACACTCCCAATAGAGGACAAAACACTCCCAATAGAGGACAAAACACTCCCAATAGAGGACAAAACACTCCCAATAGAGGAACAATACACTCCCAATAGAGGACAAAACACTCCCAATAGGGAACAATACACTCCCAATAGGAGACAAAACACTACTAATAGAGGATAAAACACTCCCAATAGGGGGCAAAACACTCCCAATAGGGGACAAAACACTCCCAATATAGGACAAAATACTCCCATTAGAGGACAAAACACTCCCAATAGAGGACAAAACACTCCCAATAGGGGACAAAACACTCCCAATATAGGACAAAATACTCCCATTAGAGGACAAAACACTCCCAATAGAGGACAAAACACTCCCAATAGGGGACAAAACACTCCCAATAGAGGACAAAACACTCCAAATAGGGGACAAAACACTCCCAATAGTGGACAAAACACTCCTAATAGGGGATTAACACTCCCAATAGAGGACAAAACACTCCCAATAGAGGGACAATACACTCCCAATAGAGGAAAAAACACTCCCAATAGGGGACAATACACTCCCAATAGGAGACAAAACACTCCCAATAGAGGACAAAACACTCCCAATAGAGGACAAAACACTCCCAATAGAGGACAAAACACTCCCAATAGAGGACAAAACACTCCCAATAGAGGGAAAAAACACTCCCAATAGAGGACAAAACACTCCCAATAGGGGACAAAACACTCCCAATAGAGGACAAAACACTCCCAATAGGGGACAAAACACTCCTAATAGGGGACAAACACTCCCAATAGAGGACAAACCTCTCCCAATAGAGGACAAAATGCTCCCAATAGAGGACAAAACACTCCCAATAGGGGACAAAACACTCCCAATAGAGGACAATACACTCCCAATAGAAGGACAAAACACTCCCAATAGGAGACGAAACACTCCCAATAGAGGGGACAAAACACTCCCAATAAAGGACAAACACTCCCAATAGAGGACAAAACACTCCCAATAGAGGGGACAAAACACTCCCAATAGAGGACAAAACACTCCCAATAAAGGACAAACACTCCCAATAGAGGAAAAAACACTCCCAATAGAGGAAAAAACACTCCCTATAGAAGGACAAAACACTCCCAATAGGGGACAAAACACTCCCAATAGAGGACAAAACACTCCCAATAGAGGACAAAACACTCCCAATAGGGGACAAAACACTCCCTATAGAAGGACAAAACACTCCCAATAGGGGACAAAACACTCCCAATAGAGGACGAAACACTCCCTATAGAAGGACAAAACACTCCCAATAGGGGACAAAACACTCCCAATAGAGGACAAAACACTCCCAATAGAGGACAAAACACTCCCAATAGGGGACAAAACACTCCCAATAGAGGACAAAACACTCCCAATAGGGGACAAAACACTCCCAATAGGGGACAAAACACTCCCAATAGGAGACAAAACACTCCCAATAGAGGACAAAACACTCCCAATAGAGGACAAAACACTCCCAATAGAGGGACAATACACTCCCAATAGAGGACAAAACACTCCCAATAGGGGACAAAACACTCCTAATAGGGGACAAACACTCCCAATAGAGGACAAACCTCTCCCAATAGAGGACAAAATGCTCCCAATAGAGGACAAAACACTCCCAATAGAGGACAAAACACTCCCAATAGGGGACAAAACACTCCCAATAGAGGACAAAACACTCCAAATAGGGGACAAAACACTCCCAATAGTGGACAAAACACTCCTAATAGGGGATTAACAATCCCAATAGAGGACAAAACACTCCCAATAGAGGACAAAACACTCCCAATAGGGGACAATACACTCCCAATAGGAGACAAAACACTCCCAATAGAGGACAAAACACTCCCAATAGGAGACAAAACACTCCCAATAGAGGACAAAACACTCCCAATAGAGGGACAAAACACTCCCAATAGAGGACAAAACACTCCCAATAGGGGACAAAACACTCCCAATAGAGGACAAAACACTCCCAATAGGGGACAAAACACTCCTAATAGGGGACAAACACTCCCAATAGAGAACAAACCTCTCCAAATAGAGGACAAAATGCTCCCAATAGAGGACAAAACACTCCCAATAGGGGACAAAACACTCCCAATAGAGGACAATACACTCCCAATAGAGGACAAAACACTCCCAATAGAGGACAAAACCCTCCCAATAGAGGGGACAAAACACTCCCAATAAAGGACAAACACTCCCAATAGAGGACAAAACACTCCCAATAGAGGGGACAAAACACTCCCAATAGAGGACAAAACACTCCCAATAAAGGACAAACACTCCCAATAGAGGACAAAACACTCCCAATAGAGGAAAAAACACTCCCTATAGAAGGACAAAACACTCCCAATAGGGGACAAAACACTCCCAATAGAGGACAAAACACTCCCAATAGAGGACAAAACACTTCCAATAGGGGACAAAACACTCCCTATAGAAGGACAAAACACTCCCAATAGGGGACAAAACACTCCCAATAGAGGACGAAACACTCCCAATAGAGGACAAAACACTCCCAATAGGAGACAAAACACTCCCAATAGAGGACAAAACACTCCCAATAGAGGACAAAACACTCCCAATAGAGGACAAAACACTCCCAATAGAGGACAAAACACTCCCAATAGAGGGACAATACACTCCCAATAGAGGACAAAACACTCCCAATAGGGAACAATACACTCCCAATAGGAGACAAAACACTACTAATAGAGGATAAAACACTCCCAATAGGGGACAAAACACTCCCAATAGAGGGACAATACACTCCCAATAGGGGGCAAAACACTCCCAATAGGGGACAAAACACTCCCAATATAGGACAAAATACTCCCATTAGAGGACAAAACACTCCCAATAGAGGACAAAACACTCCCAATAGGGGACAAAACACTCCCAATATAGGACAAAATACTCCCATTAGAGGACAAAACACTCCCAATAGAGGACAAAACACTCCCAATAGGGGACAAAACACTCCCAATAGAGGACAAAACACTCCAAATAGGGGACAAAACACTCCCAATAGTGGACAAAACACTCCTAATAGGGGATTAACACTCCCAATAGAGGACAAAACACTCCCAATAGAGGGACAATACACTCCCAATAGAGGAAAAAACACTCCCAATAGGGGACAATACACTCCCAATAGGAGACAAAACACTCCCAATAGAGGACAAAACACTCCCAATAGAGGACAAAACACTCCCAATAGAGGACAAAACACTCCCAATAGAGGACAAAACACTCCCAATAGAGGGACAAAACACTCCCAATAGAGGACAAAACACTCCCAATAGGGGACAAAACACTCCCAATAGAGAACAAAACACTCCCAATAGGGGACAAAACACTCCTAATAGGGGACAAACACTCCCAATAGAGGACAAACCTCTCCCAATAGAGGACAAAATGCTCCCAATAGAGGACAAAACACTCCCAATAGGGGACAAAACACTCCCAAAAGAGGACAATACACTCCCAATAGAAGGACAAAACACTCCCAATAGGAGACGAAACACTCCCAATAGAGAGGACAAAACACTCCCAATAAAGGACAAACACTCCCAATAGAGGACAAAACACTCCCAATAGAGGGGACAAAACACTCCCAATAGAGGACAAAACACTCCCAATAAAGGACAAACACTCCCAATAGAGGAAAAAACACTCCCAATAGAGGAAAAAACACTCCCTATAGAAGGACAAAACACTCCCAATAGGGGACAAAACACTCCCAATAGAGGACAAAACACTCCCAATAGAGGACAAAACACTCCCAATAGGGGACAAAACACTCCCTATAGAGGGACAAAACACTACCAATAGGGGACAAAACACTCCCAATAGAGGACGAAACACTCCCTATAGAAGGACAAAACACTCCCAATAGGGGACAAAACACTCCCAATAGAGGACAAAACACTCCCAATAGAGGACAAAACACTCCCAATAGGGGACAAAACACTCCCAATAGAGGACAAAACACTCCCAATAGGGGACAAAACACTCCCAATAGGGGACAAAACACTCCCAATAGGAGACAAAACACTCCCAATAGAGGGGACAAAACACTCCCAATAGGGGACAAAACAATCCCAATAGAGGGACAATACACTCCCAATAGAGGACAAAACACTCCCAATAGAGGACAAAACACTCCCAATAGAGGGACAATACACTCCCAATAGAGGACAAAACACTCCCAATAGGGAACAATACACTCCCAATAGGAGACAAAACACTACTAATAGAGGATAAAACACTCCCAATAGGGGGCAAAACACTCCCAATAGAGGGACAATACACTCCCAATAGGGGGCAAAACACTCCCAATAGGGGACAAAACACTCTCAATATAGGACAAAATACTCCCATTAGAGGACAAAACACTCCCAATAGAGGACAAAACACTCCCAATAGGGGACAAAACACTCCCAATATAGGACAAAATACTCCCATTAGAGGACAAAACACTCCCAATAGAGGACAAAACACTCCCAATAGGGGACAAAACACTCCCAATAGAGGACAAAACACTCCAAATAGGGGACAAAACACTCCCAATAGTGGACAAAACACTCCTAATAGGGGATTAACACTCCCAATAGAGGACAAAACACTCCCAATAGAGGGACAATACACTCCCAATAGAGGACAAAACACTCCCAATAGGGGACAATACACTCCCAATAGGAGACAAAACACTCCCAATAGAGGGACAATACACTCCCAATAGGGGGCAAAACACTCCCAATAGGGGACAAAACACTCCCAATATAGGACAAAATACTCCCATTAGAGGACAAAACACTCCCAATAGAGGACAAAACACTCCCAATAGGGGACAAAACACTCCCAATAGAGGACAAAATACTCCAAATAGGGGACAAAACACTCCCAATAGTGGACAAAACACTCCTAATAGGGGATTAACACTCCCAATAGAGGACAAAACACTCCCAATAGAGGGACAATACACTCCCAATAGAGGACAAAACACTCCCAATAGGGGACAATACACTCCCAATAGGAGACAAAACACTCCCAATAGAGGACAAAACACTCCCAATAGAGGGACAATACACTCCCAATAGAGGACAATACACTCCCAATAGGAGACAAAACACTCCCAATAGAGGACAAAACACTCCCAATAGAGGACAAAACACTCCCAATAGAGGACAAAACACTCCCAATAGAGGGACAAATCACTCCCAACAGAGGACAAAACACTCCCAATAGAGGACAAAACACTCCCAATAGGGGACAAAACACTCCCAATAGAGGACAAAACACTCCCAATAGGGGACAAAACACTCCTAATAGGGGACAAACACTCCCAATAGAGGACAAACCTCTCCCAATAGAGGACAAAATGCTCCCAATAGAGGACAAAACACTCCCAATAGGGGACAAAACACTCCCAATAGAGGACAATACACTCCCAATAGAAGGACAAAACACTCCCAATAGGAGACGAAAGACTCCCAATAGGAAACAAAACACTCCCAATAGAGGACAAAACACTCCCAATAGAGGGACAATACACTCCCAATAGATGACAAAACACTCCCAATAGGGGACAATACACTCCCAGTAGGAGACAAAACACTCCGAATAGGGGGCAAAACACTCCCAATAGGGGACAAAACACTCCCAATAGAGGACAATACACTCCCAATAGGAGACAAAACACTCCCAATAGGAGACAAAACACTCCCAATAGAGGACAAAACACTCCCAATAGAGGGACAAAACACTCCCAATAGAGGACAAAACACTCCCAATAGGGGACAAAACACTCCAAATAGAGGACAAAACACTCCCAATAGGGGACAAAACACTCCCAATAGGGGACAAAACACTCCCAATAGGAGACAAAACACTCCCAATAGAGGACAAAACACTCCCAATAGAGGACAACACACTCCCAATAGGGGACAATACACTCCCAATAGAAGACAAAACACTACTAATAGAGGATAAAACACTCCCAATAGGGGACAAAACACTCCCAATAGAGGGACAATACACTCCCAATAGGAGACAAAACACTACTAATAGAGGATAAAACACTCCCAATAGGGGACAAAACACTCCCAATAGAGGACAAAACACTCCGAATAGGGGGCAAAACACTCCCAATAGGGGACAAAACACTCCCAATAGGGGACAAAACACTCCCAATAGGGGACAAAACACTCCCAATAGAGGACAAAACACTCCCAATAGGGGACAAAACACTCCCAATAAAGGAAAAAACACTCCAAATAGGGGACAAAACACTCCCAATAGAGGACAAAACACTCCTAATAGGGGACAAACACTCCCAATAGAGGACAAAACACTCCCAATAGAGGGACAATACACTCCCAATAGAGGACAAAACACTCCCAATAGGGGACAATACACTCCCAATAGGAGACAAAACACTCCCAATAGGAGACAAAACACTCCCAATAGAGGACAAAACACTCCCAATAGGAGACAAAACACTCCCAATAGAGGACAAAACACTCCCAATAGAGGACAAAACACTCCCAATAGAGGACAAAACACTCCCAATAGAGGGACAAAACACTCCCAATAGAGGACAAAACACTCCCAAAAGGGGACAAAACACTCCCAAGAGAGGACAAAACACTCCCAATAGGGGACAAAACACTCCTAATAGGGGACAAACCTCTCCCAATAGAGGACAAAATGCTCCCAATAGAGGACAAAACACTCCCAATAGGGGACAAAACACTCCCAATAGAGGACAAAACACTCCCAATAGAAGGACAAAACACTCCCAATAGGAGACAAAACACTCCCAATAGGAGACAAAACACTCCCAATAGGAGACAAAAGACTCTCAATAGTAGACAAAACACTACTAATAGAGGATAAAACACTCCCAATAGAGGACAAAACACTCCCAATAGAGGGACATTACACTCCCAATAGAGGACAAAACACTCCCAATAGGGAACAATACACTCCCAATAGGAGACAAAACACTACTAATAGAGGATAAAACACTCCCAATAGGGGACAAAACACTCCCAATAGGAGACAAAACACTCCCAATAGAGGACAAAACACTCCCAATAGGGGACAATACACTCCCAATAGAGGACAAAACACTCCCAATAGAGGACAAAACACTCCCAATAGAGGGACAATACACTCCCAATAGGGGGCAAAACACTCCCAACAGGGGACAAAACACTCCCAATATAGGACAAAATACTCCCATTAGAGGACAAAACACTCCCAATAGAGGACAAAACACTCCCAATAGGGGACAAAACACTCCCAATAGAGGGACAATACACTCCCAATAGAGGACAAAACACTCCCAATAGGGGACAATACACTCCCAGTAGGAGACAAAACACTCCGAATAGGGGGCAAAACACTCCCAATAGGGGACAAAACACTCCCAATATAGGACAAAATACTCCCAATAGAGGACAATACACTCCCAATAGGAGACAAAACACTCCCAATAGGAGACAAAACACTCCCAATAGAGGACAAAACACTCCCAATAGAGGGACAAAACACTCCCAATAGAGGACAAAACACTCCCAATAGGGGACAAAACACTCCAAATAGAGGACAAAACACTCCCAATAGGGGACAAAACACTCCCAATAGGGGACAAAACACTCCCAATAGGAGACAAAACACTCCCAATAGAGGACAAAACACTCCCAATAGAGGACAACACACTCCCAATAGGGGACAATACACTCCCAATAGAAGACAAAACACTACTAATAGAGGATAAAACACTCCCAATAGAGGACAAAACACTCCCAATAGAGGACAACACACTCCCAATAGGGGACAATACACTCCCAATAGAAGACAAAACACTACTAATAGAGGACAAAACACTCCCAATAGGGGACAAAACACTCCCAATAGAGGACAAAACACTCCAAATAGGGGACAAAACACTCCCAATAGTGGACAAAACACTCCTAATAGGGGATTAACACTCCCAATAGAGGACAAAACACTCCCAATAGAGGGACAATACACTCCCAATAGAGGACAAAACACTCCCAATAGGGGACAATACACCCCCAATAGGAGACAAAACACTCCCAATAGAGGACAAAACACTCCCAATAGAGGGACAATACACTCCCAATAGAGGACAATACACTCCCAATAGGAGACAAAACACTCCCAATAGAGGACAAAACACTCCCAATAGAGGACAAAACACTCCCAATAGAGGACAAAACACTCCCAATAGGGGACAAAACACTCCCAATAGAGGACAAAACACTCCCAATAGGGGACAAAACACTCCTAATAGGGGACAAACACTCCCAATAGAGGACAAACCTCTCCCAATAGAGGACAAAATGCTCCCAATAGAGGACAAAACACTCCCAATAGGGGACAAAACACTCCCAATAGAGGACAATACACTCCCAATAGAAGGACAAAACACTCCCAATAGGAGACGAAAGACTCCCAATAGGAAACAAAACACTCCCAATAGAGGACAAAACACTCCCAATAGAGGGACAATACACTCCCAATAGATGACAAAACACTCCCAATAGGGGACAATACACTCCCAGTAGGAGACAAAACACTCCGAATAGGGGGCAAAACACTCCCAATAGGGGACAAAACACTCCCAATATAAGACAAAATACTCCCAATAGAGGACAATACACTCCCAATAGGAGACAAAACACTCCCAATAGGAGACAAAACACTCCCAATAGAGGACAAAACACTCCCAATAGAGGGACAAAACACTCCCAATAGAGGACAAAACACTCCCAATAGGGGACAAAACACTCCAAATAGAGGACAAAACACTCCCAATAGGGGACAAAACACTCCCAATAGGGGACAAAACACTCCCAATAGGAGACAAAACACTCCCAATAGAGGACAAAACACTCCCAATAGAGGACAACACACTCCCAATAGGGGACAATACACTCCCAATAGAAGACAAAACACTACTAATAGAGGATAAAACACTCCCAATAGGGGACAAAACACTCCCAATAGAGGGACAATACACTCCCAATAGGAGACAAAACACTACTAATAGAGGATAAAACACTCCCAATAGGGGACAAAACACTCCCAATAGAGGACAAAACACTCCGAATAGGGGGCAAAACACTCCCAATAGGGGACAAAACACTCCCAATAGGGGACAAAACACTCCCAATAGGGGACAAAACACTCCCAATAGAGGACAAAACACTCCCAATAGGGGACAAAACACTCCCAATAAAGGAAAAAACACTCCAAATAGGGGACAAAACACTCCCAATAGAGGACAAAACACTCCTAATAGGGGACAAACACTCCCAATAGAGGACAAAACACTCCCAATAGAGGGACAATACACTCCCAATAGAGGACAAAACACTCCCAATAGGGGACAATACACTCCCAATAGGAGACAAAACACTCCCAATAGGAGACAAAACACTCCCAATAGAGGACAAAACACTCCCAATAGGAGACAAAACACTCCCAATAGAGGACAAAACACTCCCAATAGAGGACAAAACACTCCCAATAGAGGACAAAACACTCCCAATAGAGGGACAAAACACTCCCAATAGAGGACAAAACACTCCCAAAAGGGGACAAAACACTCCCAAGAGAGGACAAAACACTCCCAATAGGGGACAAAACACTCCTAATAGGGGACAAACCTCTCCCAATAGAGGACAAAATGCTCCCAATAGAGGACAAAACACTCCCAATAGGGGACAAAACACTCCCAATAGAGGACAAAACACTCCCAATAGAAGGACAAAACACTCCCAATAGGAGACAAAACACTCCCAATAGGAGACAAAACACTCCCAATAGGAGACAAAAGACTCTCAATAGTAGACAAAACACTACTAATAGAGGATAAAACACTCCCAATAGAGGACAAAACACTCCCAATAGAGGGACATTACACTCCCAATAGAGGACAAAACACTCCCAATAGGGAACAATACACTCCCAATAGGAGACAAAACACTACTAATAGAGGATAAAACACTCCCAATAGGGGACAAAACACTCCCAATAGGAGACAAAACACTCCCAATAGAGGACAAAACACTCCCAATAGGGGACAATACACTCCCAATAGAGGACAAAACACTCCCAATAGAGGACAAAACACTCCCAATAGAGGGACAATACACTCCCAATAGGGGGCAAAACACTCCCATTAGAGGACAAAACACTCCCAATAGAGGACAAAACACTCCCAATAGGGGACAAAACACTCCCAATAGAGGGACAATACACTCCCAATAGAGGACAAAACACTCCCAATAGGGGACAATACACTCCCAGTAGGAGACAAAACACTCCGAATAGGGGGCAAAACACTCCCAATAGGGGACAAAACACTCCCAATATAGGACAAAATACTCCCAATAGAGGACAATACACTCCCAATAGGAGACAAAACACTCCCAATAGGAGACAAAACACTCCCAATAGAGGACAAAACACTCCCAATAGAGGACGAAACACTCCCAATAGAGGACAAAACACTCCCAATAGGGGACAAAACACTCCAAATAGAGGACAAAACACTCCCAATAGGGGACAAAACACTCCCAATAGAGGACAAAACACTCCCAATAGGGGACAAAACACTCCAAATAGAGGACAAAACACTCCCAATAGGGGACAAAACACTCCCAATAGGGGACAAAACACTCCCAATAGGAGACAAAACACTCCCAATAGAGGACTAAACACTCCCAATAGAGGACAACACACTCCCAATAGGGGACAATACACTCCCAATAGAAGACAAAACACTACTAATAGAGGATAAAACACTCCCAATAGAGGACAAAACACTCCCAATAGAGGACAACACACTCCCAATAGGGGACAATACACTCCCAATAGAAGACAAAACACTACTAATAGAGGACAAAACACTCCCAATAGGGGACAAAACACTCCCAATAGAGGACAAAACACTCCAAATAGGGGACAAAACACTCCCAATAGTGGACAAAACACTCCTAATAGGGGATTAACACTCCCAATAGAGGACAAAACACTCCCAATAGAGGGACAATACACTCCCAATAGAGGACAAAACACTCCCAATAGGGGACAATACACCCCCAATAGGAGACAAAACACTCCCAATAGAGGACAAAACACTCCCAATAGAGGGACAATACACTCCCAATAGAGGACAATACACTCCCAATAGGAGACAAAACACTCCCAATAGAGGACAAAACACTCCCAATAGAGGACAAAACACTCCCAATAGAGGACAAAACACTCCCAATAGAGGGACAAATCACTCCCAATAGAGGACAAAACACTCCCAATAGAGGACAAAACACTCCCAATAGGGGACAAAACACTCCCAATAGAGGACAAAACACTCCCAATAGGGGACAAAACACTCCTAATAGGGGACAAACACTCCCAATAGAGGACAAACCTCTCCCAATAGAGGACAAAATGCTCCCAATAGAGGACAAAACACTCCCAATAGGGGACAAAACACTCCCAATAGAGGACAATACACTCCCAATAGAAGGACAAAACACTCCCAATAGGAGACGAAAGACTCCCAATAGGAAACAAAACACTCCCAATAGAGGACAAAACACTCCCAATAGAGGGACAATACACTCCCAATAGATGACAAAACACTCCCAATAGGGGACAATACACTCCCAGTAGGAGACAAAACACTCCGAATAGGGGGCAAAACACTCCCAATAGGGGACAAAACACTCCCAATATAAGACAAAATACTCCCAATAGAGGACAATACACTCCCAATAGGAGACAAAACACTCCCAATAGGAGACAAAACACTCCCAATAGAGGACAAAACACTCCCAATAGAGGGACAAAACACTCCCAATAGAGGACAAAACACTCCCAATAGGGGACAAAACACTCCAAATAGAGGACAAAACACTCCCAATAGGGGACAAAACACTCCCAATAGGGGACAAAACACTCCCAATAGGAGACAAAACACTCCCAATAGAGGACAAAACACTCCCAATAGAGGACAATACACTCCAAATAGGGGACAATACACTCCCAATAGAAGACAAAACACTACTAATAGAGGATAAAACACTCCCAATAGGGGACAAAACACTCCCAATAGAGGGACAATACACTCCCAATAGGAGACAAAACACTACTAATAGAGGATAAAACACTCCCAATAGGGGACAAAACACTCCCAATAGAGGACAAAACACTCCGAATAGGGGGCAAAACACTCCCAATAGGGGACAAAACACTCCCAATAGGGGACAAAACACTCCCAATAGGGGACAAAACACTCCCAATAGAGGACAAAACACTCCCAATAGGGGACAAAACACTCCCAATAAAGGAAAAAACACTCCAAATAGGGGACAAAACACTCCCAATAGAGGACAAAACACTCCTAATAGGGGACAAACACTCCCAATAGAGGACAAAACACTCCCAATAGAGGGACAATACACTCCCAATAGAGGACAAAACACTCCCAATAGGGGACAATACACTCCCAATAGGAGACAAAACACTCCCAATAGGAGACAAAACACTCCCAATAGAGGACAAAACACTCCCAATAGGAGACAAAACACTCCCAATAGAGGACAAAACACTCCCAATAGAGGACAAAACACTCCCAATAGAGGACAAAACACTCCCAATAGAGGGACAAAACACTCCCAATAGAGGACAAAACACTCCCAAAAGGGGACAAAACACTCCCAAGAGAGGACAAAACACTCCCAATAGGGGACAAAACACTCCTAATAGGGGACAAACCTCTCCCAATAGAGGACAAAATGCTCCCAATAGAGGACAAAACACTCCCAATAGGGGACAAAACACTCCCAATAGAGGACAAAACACTCCCAATAGAAGGACAAAACACTCCCAATAGGAGACAAAACACTCCCAATAGGAGACAAAACACTCCCAATAGGAGACAAAAGACTCTCAATAGTAGACAAAACACTACTAATAGAGGATAAAACACTCCCAATAGAGGACAAAACACTCCCAATAGAGGGACATTACACTCCCAATAGAGGACAAAACACTCCCAATAGGGAACAATACACTCCCAATAGGAGACAAAACACTACTAATAGAGGATAAAACACTCCCAATAGGGGACAAAACACTCCCAATAGGAGACAAAACACTCCCAATAGAGGACAAAACACTCCCAATAGGGGACAATACACTCCCAATAGAGGACAAAACACTCCCAATAGAGGACAAAACACTCCCAATAGAGGGACAATACACTCCCAATAGGGGGCAAAACACTCCCAACAGGGGACAAAACACTCCCAATATAGGACAAAATACTCCCATTAGAGGACAAAACACTCCCAATAGAGGACAAAACACTCCCAATAGGGGACAAAACACTCCCAATAGAGGGACAATACACTCCCAATAGAGGACAAAACACTCCCAATAGGGGACAATACACTCCCAGTAGGAGACAAAACACTCCGAATAGGGGGCAAAACACTCCCAATAGGGGACAAAACACTCCCAATATAGGACAAAATACTCCCAATAGAGGACAATACACTCCCAATAGGAGACAAAACACTCCCAATAGGAGACAAAACACTCCCAATAGAGGACAAAACACTCCCAATAGAGGGACAAAACACTCCCAATAGAGGACAAAACACTCCCAATAGGGGACAAAACACTCCAAATAGAGGACAAAACACTCCCAATAGGGGACAAAACACTCCCAATAGGGGACAAAACACTCCCAATAGGAGACAAAACACTCCCAATAGAGGACAAAACACTCCCAATAGAGGACAACACACTCCCAATAGGGGACAATACACTCCCAATAGAAGACAAAACACTACTAATAGAGGATAAAACACTCCCAATAGGGGACAAAACACTCCCAATAGAGGGACAATACACTCCCAATAGGAGACAAAACACTACTAATAGAGGATAAAACACTCCCAATAGGGGACAAAACACTCCCAATAGAGGACAAAACACTCCCAATAGGGGGCAAAACACTCCCAATAGGGGACAAAACACTCCCAATAGGGGACAAAACATTCCCAATAGAGGACAAAACACTCCCAATAGGGGACAAAACACTCCCAATAGAGGACAAAACACTCCAAATAGGGGACAAAACACTCCCAATAGAGGACAAAACACACCTAATAGGGGACAAACACTCCCAATAGAGGACAAAACACTCCCAATAGAGGGACAATACACTCCCAATAGAGGACAAAACACTCCCAATAGGGGACAATACACTCCCAATAGGAGACAAAACACTCCCAATAGGAGACAAAACACTCCCAATAGAGGACAAAACACTCCCAATAGGAGACAAAACACTCCCAATAGAGGACAAAACACTCCCAATAGAGGACAAAACACTCCCAATAGAGGACAAAACACTCCCAATAGAGGGACAAAACACTCCCAATAGAGGACAAAACACTCCCAAAAGGGGACAAAACACTCCCAATAGAGGACAAAACACTCCCAATAGGGGACAAAACACTCCTAATAGGGGACAAACCTCTCCCAATAGAGGACAAAATGCTCCCAATAGAGGACAAAACACTCCCAATAGGGGACAAAACACTCCCAATAGAGGACAAAACACTCCCAATAGAAGGACAAAACACTCCCAATAGGAGACAAAACACTCCCAATAGGAGACAAAACACTCCCAATAGGAGACAAAAGACTCTCAATAGGAGACAAAACACTACTAATAGAGGATAAAACACTCCCAATAGGGGACAAAACACTCCCAATAGGAGACAAAAAACTCCCAATAGAGGACAAAACACTCCCAATAGGAGACAAAACACTCCCAATAGGAGACAAAACACTCCCAATAGAGGACAAAACACTCCCAATAGGGGACAAAACACTCCCAATAGGAGACAAAACACTCCCAATAGAGGACAAAACACTCCCAATAGGGCAAAAAACACTCCCAATAGGGGACAAAACACTCCCAATAGGAGACAAAACACTCCCAAAAGGGGACAAAACCCTCCCAATAGAGGACAAAACACTCCCAATAGAGGACAAAACACTCCCAATAGAAGGACAAAACACTCCCAATAGGAGACAAAACACTCCCAATAGAGGACAAAACATTCCCAATAGAGAGGACAAAACACTCCCAATAGAGAGACAATGCACTCCCAATAGGAGACAAAACACTCCCAATAGAGGACAAAACACTCCCAATAGGGGACAAAACACTCCAAATAGGGGACAAAACACTCCCAATAGAGGACAAAACACTCCTAATAGGGGACAAACACTCCCAATAGAGGACAAACCTCTCCCAATAGAGGACAAAATGCTCCCAATAGAGGTCAAAACCCTCCCAATAGGGGACAAAACACTCCCAATAGGGGACAAAACACTCCCAATAGAGGACAAAACACTCCCAATAGGGGACAAAACACTCCCAATAGAGGACAAAACACTCCCAATAGAGGACAAAACACTCCCAATAGAGGACAAAACACTCCCAATAGAGGACAAAACCCTCCCAATAGGAGACAAAACACTCCCAATAGAGGACAACACACTCACAATAGGGGACAATACACTCCCAATAGGAGACAAAACACTCCCAATAGGGGATAAAACACTCCCAATAGAGGACAAAACACTCCCAATAGAGGACAAAACACTCCCTATAGAAGGACAAAACACTCCCAATGGGGGACAAAACACTCCCAATAGAGGACAAAACACTCCCAATAGGGGACAAAAAACTCCCAATAGAGGACAAAACACTCCCAATAGAGGACAAAACACTCCCAATAGAGGACAAAACACTCCCTATAGAAGAACAAAACACTCCCAATAGGGGACAAAACACTCCCAATAGAGGACAAAACACTCCCAATAGAGGACAAAACACTCCCTATAGAAGGACAAAACACCCCCAATAGGGGACAAAACACTCCCAATAGAGGACAAAACACTCCCAATAGATGACAAAACACTCCCAATAGGGGACAAAACACTCCCAATAGAGGACAAAACACTCCCAATAGGGGACAAAACACTCCCAATAGGGGACAAAACACTCCCAATAGGAGACAAAACACTCCCAATAGAGGACAAAACACTCCCAATAGGAGACAAAACACTCCCAATAGAGGGGACAAAACACTCCCAATAGAGGACAAAACAATCCCAATAGAGGACAAAACACTCCAAATAGGGGACAATACACTCCCAATAGGAGACAAAACACTCCAAATAGGGGACAATACACTCCCAATAGAGGATAAAACACTCCGAATAGGGGGCAAAACACTCCCAATAGGGGACAAAACACTCCGAATAGGGGACAAAACACTCCCAATAGGGGACAAAACACTCCCAATAGAGGACTAAACACTCCCAATAGAGGACAAAACACTCCCAATAGAGGACAAAACACTCCCAATAGAGGGACAATACACTCCCAATAGAGGACAAAACACTCCCAATAGGGGACAATACACTCCCAATAGGGGACAAAACACTCCCAATAGGGGACAATACACTCCCAATAGAGGATAAAACACTCCGAATAGGGGGCAAAACACTCCCAATAGGGGACAAAACACTCCGAATAGGGGACAAAACACTCCCAATAGAGGACAAAACACTCCCAATAGAGGGACAATACACTCCCAATAGAGGACAAAACACTCCCAATAGGGGACAATACACTCCCAATAGGGGACAAAACACTCCCAATAGGGGACAATACACTCCCAATAGGAGACAAAACACTCCCAATAGGGGACAAAACACTCCCAATAGGGAACAAAACACTACTAATAGAGGATAAAACACTCCGAATAGGGGGCAAAACACTCCCAATAGGGGACAAAACACTCCCAATATAGGACAAAATACTCCCATTAGAGGACAAAACACTCCCAATAGAGGACAAAACACTCCCAATAGGGGACAAAACACTCCCAATAGAGGACAAAACACTCCAAATAGGGGACAAAACACTCCCAATAAAGGACAATACACTCCTAATAGGGGATTAACACTCCCAATAGAGGACAAAACACTCCCAATAGAGGGACAATACACTCCCAATAGAGGACAAAACACTCCCAATAGGGGACAATACACTCCCAATAGGAGACAAAACACTCCCAATAGAGGACAAAACACTCCCAATAGGAGACAAAACACTCCCAATAGAGGACAAAACACTCCCAATAGAGGTCAAAACACTCCCAATAGAGGACAAAACACGCCCAATAGAGGGACAAAACACTCCCAATAGAGGACAAAACACTCCCAATAGGGGACAAAACACTCCCAATAGAGGACAAAACACTCCCAATAGGGGACAAAACACTCCTAATAGGGGACAAACACTCCCAATAGAGGACAAACCTCTCCCAATAGAGGACAAAATGCTCCCAAAAGAGGACAAAACACTCCCAATAGGGGACAAAACACTCCCAATAGAGGACAATACACTCCCAATAGAAGGACAAAACACTCCCAATAGGAGACGAAACACTCCCAATAGGAGACAAAACACTCCCAATAGAGGACAAAACACTCCCAATAGGGGACAATACACTCCCAATAGGAGACAAAACACTACTAATAGAGGATAAAACACTCCCAATAGGGGACAAAACACTCCCAATAGGAGACAAAACACTCCGAATAGGGGGCAAAACACTCCCAATAGGGGACAAAACACTCCCAATATGGGACAAAATACTCCCAATAGAGGACAATACACTCCCAATAGGAGACAAAACACTCCCAATAGGAGACAAAACACTCCCAATAGAGGACAAAACACTCCCAATAGGAGACAAAACAGTCCCAATAGAGGACAAAACACTCCCAATAGAGGACAAAACACTCCCAATAGAGGAACAAAACACTCCCAATAGAGGACAAAACACTCCCAATAGGGGACAATACACTCCCAATAGGAGACAAAACACTCCCAATAGGAGACAAAAAACTCCCAATAGAGGACAAAACACTCCCAATAGGAGACAAAACACTCCCAATAGAGGACAAAACACTCCCAATAGAGGACAAAACACTCCCAATAGAGGGACAAAACACTCCCAATAGAGGACAAAACACTCCCAATAGGGGACAAAACACTCCCAATAGAGGACAAAACACTCCCAATAGGGGACAAAACACTCCTAATAGGGGACAAACCTCTCCCAATAGAGGACAAAATGCTCCCAATAGAGGACAAAACACTCCCAATAGAAGGACAAAACACTCCCAATAGGAGACAAAACACTCCCAATAGGAGATAAAACACTCCCAATAGGGGACAAAACACTCCCAATAGGAGACAAAACACTCCCAATAGGGGACAAAACACTCCCAATAGGAGACAAAACACTCCCAATAGGGGACAAAACACTCCCAATAGAGGACAAAACACTCCCAATAGGAGACAAAACACTCCCAATAGAGGACAAAACACTCCCAATAGAGAGGACAAAACACTCCCAATAGAGAGGACAAAACACTCCCAATAGGAGACAAAACACTCCCAATAGAGGACAAAACACTCCCAATAGAGGACAAAACATTCCCAATAGAGGACAAAACACTCCCAATAAGGGACAAAACACTCCCAATATAGGACAAAATACTCCCAATAGAGGACAATATACTCCCAATAGGAGACAAAACACTCCCAATAGGAGACAAAACACTCCCAATAGAGGACAAAACACTCCCAATAGGAGACAAAACAGTCCCAATAGAGGACAAAACACTCCCAATAGAGGACAAAACACTCCCAATAGAGGAACAAAACACTCCCAATAGAGGACAAAACACTCCCAATAGGGGACAATACACTCCCAATAGGAGACAAAACACTCCCAATAGGAGACAAAAAACTCCCAATAGAGGACAAAACACTCCCAATAGGAGACAAAACACTCCCAATAGAGGACAAAACACTCCCAATAGAGGACAAAACACTCCCAATAGAGGGACAAAACACTCCCAATAGAGGACAAAACACTCCCAATAGGGGACAAAACACTCCTAATAGGGGACAAACCTCTCCCAATAGAGGACAAAATGCTCCCAATAGAGGACAAAACACTCCCAATAGAAGGACAAAACACTCCCAATAGGAGACAAAACACTCCCAATAGGAGATAAAACACTCCCAATAGGGGACAAAACACTCCCAATAGGAGACAAAACACTCCCAATAGGGGACAAAACACTCCCAATAGGAGACAAAACACTCCCAATAGAGGACAAAACACTCCCAATAGGAGACAAAACACTCCCAATAGAGGACAAAACACTCCCAATAGAGAGGACAAAACACTCCCAATAGAGAGGACAAAACACTCCCAATAGGAGACAAAACACTCCCAATAGAGGACAAAACACTCCCAATAGAGGACAAAACATTCCCAATAGAGGACAAAACACTCCCAATAAGGGACAAAACACTCCCAATAGGGGACAAAACACTCCCAATAGGGGACAATACACTCCCAATAGGGGACAAAACACTCCCAATAGGGGACAATACACTCCCAATAAGAGACAAAACACTAACAATAGAGGACAAAACACTCCCAATAGGAGACAAAACACTCCCAATAGAGGACAAAACACTCCCAATAGGGGACAAAACACTCCCAATAGAGGACAAAACACTCCCAATAGGGGACAAAACAATCCCAATAGAGGACAAAACAATCCCAATAGGGGACAAAACCCTGCCAATAGAGGACAAAACAATTCCAATAGAGGACAAAACACTCCCAATAGGGGACAAAACACTCCCAATAGAGGACAAAACAATCCCAATAGAGGACAAAACACTCCCAATAGAGGACAAAACACTCCCAATAGAGGACAAAACACTCCCAATAGAGGACAAAACAATCCCAATAGAGGACAAAACACTCCCAATAGAGGACAAAACAATCCCAATAGAGGACAAAACACTCCCAATAGGGGACAAAACACTCCCAATAGAGGACAAAACACTCCCAATAGAGGACAAAACCCTCCCAATAGAGGACAAAACCCTCCCAATAGGAGACAAAACACTCCCAATAGAGGACAAAACACCCCCAATAGAGGACAAAACACTCCCAATAGAGGACAAAACACTCCCAATAGAGGACAAAACATCCCCAATAGAGGACAAAACACCCCCAATAGGAGACAAAACACTCCCAATAGAGGACAAAACACTCCCAATAGAGGACAACACACTCCCAATAGAGGACGAAACACTTCCAATAGAGGACAAAACACTCCCAATAGGGGACAAAACACTTCCAATAGAGGACAAAACACTCCCAATAGAGGACAAAACACTCCCAATAGAGAGGACAAAACACTCCCAATAGAGGACAACACACTCCCAATGGAGGACAAAACACTCCCAATAGAGGACAAAACACTCCCAATAGAGGACAACACACTCCCAATAGAGGACGAAACACTCCCAATAGAGGGCGAAACACTCCCAATAGAGGACAAAATACTCCCAATAGAGGACAACACACTCCCAATAGAGGACGAAACACTCCCAATAGAGGACAAAACACTCCCAATAGGGGACAAAACACTCCCAATAGAGGACAAAACACTCTCAATAGGGGACAAAACACTCCCAATAGGGGACATTACACTCCAAATAGAGGACAAAACACTCCCAATAGAGGACAAAACAATCCCAATAGAGGACAAAACACTCCCAATAGAGGACAAAACACTCCCAATAGAGGACAAAACACTCCCAATAGGGGACAAAACACTCCCAATAGAGGACAAAACACTCCCAATAGGGGACAAAACACTCCCAATAGGGGAAAAAAACACTCCCAATAGAGGAACAAAACACTCCCAATAGAGGACACAACACTCCCAATAGAGGACAAAACACTCCCAATAGAGGACAAAACGCTCCCAATAGAGGACAAAACACTCCCAATAGAGGACAAAACAATCTCAATAGGGGACAAAACACTCCCAGTAGAGGACAAAACACTCCCAATAGAGGACAAAACACTCCCAATAGGAGACAAAACACTCCCAATAGGGGACAAAACACTCCCAATAGGAGACAAAACACTCCCAATAGGGGACAAAACACTCCCAAAAGGAGACAAAACACTCCCAATAGAGGACAAAACACTCCCAATAGAGGACAAAACACTCCTAATAGGAGACAAAACACCCCCAATAAAGGACAAAACACCCCCAATAGGGGACAAAACACTCCCAATAGGGGACAAAACACTCCCAATAGGAGACAAAACACTCCCAATAGGAGACAAAACACTCCCAATAGGAGACAAAACACTCCCAATAGGAGACAAAACACTCCCAATAGAGGACAAAACACTCCCAATAGGAGACAAAACACTCCCAATAGGAGACAAAACACTCCCAATAGGAGACAAAACACTCCCAATAGGGGACAAAACACTCCCAATAGGAGACAAAACACTCCCAATAGGGGACAAAACACTCCCAATAGGAGACAAAACACTCCCAATAGGGGACAAAACACTCCCAAGAGAGGAAAAAACACTCCCAATAGAGGACAAAACACTCCAAATAGGGGACAATACACTCCCAATAGGAGACAAAACACTCCCAATAAAGGGAAAATACACTCCCAATAGGAGACAAAACACTCCCAATAGAGGGAAAATACACTCCCAATAGAGGGAACAAAACACTCCCAATAGGGGACAAAACACTCCCAATAGGCGACAAAACACTCCCAATAGGGGACAAAACACTCTCAATAGAGGACAATATACTCCCAATAGGGGACAAAACACTCCCAATAGGGGACAAAACACTCCCAATAGAGGACAAAACACTCCCTATAGAAGGACAAAACACTCCCAATAGAGGACAAAACACTCCCAATAGAGGACAAAACACTCCCAATAGAGGACAACACACTCCCAATAGAGGACGAAACACTTCCAATAGAGGACAAAACACTCCCAATAGGGGACAAAACACTCCCAATAGAGGACAAAACACTCCCAATAGAGGACAAAACACTCCCAATAGAGAGGACAAAACACTCCCAATAGAGGACAACACACTCCCAATGGAGGACAAAACACTCCCAATAGAGGACAAAACACTCCCAATAGAGGACAACACACTCCCAATAGAGGACGAAACACTCCCAATAGAGGGCGAAACACTCCCAATAGAGGACAAAATACTCCCAATAGAGGACAACACACTCCCAATAGAGGACGAAACACTCCCAATAGAGGACAAAACACTCCCAATAGGGGACAAAACACTCCCAATAGAGGACAAAACACTCTCAATAGGGGACAAAACACTCCCAATAGGGGACATTACACTCCCAATAGAGGACAAAACACTCCCAATAGAGGACAAAACAATCCCAATAGAGGACAAAACACTCCCAATAGAGGACAAAACACTCCCAATAGAGGACAAAACACTCCCAATAGGGGACAAAACACTCCCAATAGAGGACAAAACACTCCCAATAGGGGACAAAACACTACCAATAGGGGAAAAAAACACTCCCAATAGAGGAACAAAACACTCCCAATAGAGGACAAAACCCTCCCAATAGAGGACAAAACAAACACTCCCAATAGAGGACACAACACTCCCAATAGAGGACAAAACGCTCCCAATAGAGGACAAAACACTCCCAATAGAGGACAAAACAATCTCAATAGGGGACAAAACACTCCCAGTAGAGGACAAAACACTCCCAATAGAGGACAAAACACTCCCAATAGGAGACAAAACACTCCCAATAGGGGACAAAACACTCCCAATAGGAGACAAAACACTCCCAATAGAGGACAAAACATTCCCAATAGAGGACAAAACACACCTAATAGGAGACAAATCACCCCCAATAAAGGACAAAACACCCCCAATAGGGGACAAAACACTCCCAATAGGGGACAAAACACTCCCAATAGGAGACAAAACACTCCCAATAGGAGACAAAACACTCCCAATAGGAGACAAAACACTCCTAATAGGAGACAAAACACTCCCAATAGGGGACAAAACACTCCCAATAGAAGGACAAAACACTCCCAATAGGAGACAAAACACTCCCAATAGGAGACAAAACACTCCCAATAGGGGACAAAACACTCCCAATAGGAGACAAAACACTCCCAATAGGGGACAAAACACTCCCAATAGGAGACAAAACACTCCCAATAGGGGACAAAACACTCCCAAGAGAGGAAAAAACACTCCCAATAGAGGACAAAACACTCCAAATAGGGGACAATACACTCCCAATAGGAGACAAAACACTCCCAATAAAGGGAAAATACACTCCCAATAGGAGACAAAACACTCCCAATAGAGGGAAAATACACTCCCAATAGAGGGAACAAAACACTCCCAATAGGGAACAAAACACTCCCAATAGGGGACAAAACACTCCCAATAGGGGACAAAACACTCCCAATAGAGGACAATACACTCCCAATAGGGGACAAAACACTCCCAATAGGGGACAAAACACTCCCAATAGAGGACAAAACACTCCCAATAGAGGACAAAACACACCCAATAGAGGACACAACACTCCCAAGAGTGGACAAAACACTCCCAATAGGGGACAAAACCCTCCCAATAGAGGACAAAACACTCCGAATAGGGGGCAAAACACTCCCAATAGGAGACAAAACACTCCCAATAGAGGACAAAACACTCCCAATAGGGGACAAAACACTCCCAATAGAGGACAAAACACTCCCAATAGAGGACAAAACACTCCCAATAGGGGACAAAACACTCCCAATAGGGGACAAAACACTCCAAATAGGGGACAAAACACTCCCAATAGGGGACAAAACACTCCCAATAGAGGAAAAAACACTCCCAATAGAGGACAAAATGCTCCCAATAGAGGTCAAAACCCTCCCAATAGGGGACAAAACACTCCCAATAGGGGACAAAACACTCCCTATAGAAGGACAAAACACTCCCAATAGGGGACAAAACACTCCCAATAGAGGACAAAACACTCCCAATAGAGGACAAAACACTCCTAATAGAGGACACAACACTCTCAATAGAGGACAAAACACTCCCAATAGGGGACAAAACCCTCCCAATAGAGGACAAAACAATCCCAATAGAGGACAAAACAATCCCAATAGAGGACAAAACAATCCCAATAGAGGCCAAAACACTCCCAATAGAGGACAAAACACTCCCAATAGAGGACAAAACAATCCCAATAGAGGCCAAAACACTCCCAATAGAGGACAAAACACTCCCAATAGAGGACACAACACTCCCAATAGGGGACAAAACACTCCCAATAGAGGACAAAACAATCCCAATAGAGGACAAAACAATCCCAATAGAGGCCAAAACACTCCCAATAGAGGACAAAACACACCCAATAGAGGACAAAACACTCCCAATAGAGAACAAAACAATCCTAATAGAGGACAAAACACTCCCAATAGGGGACAAAACACTCCCAATAGAGGACAAAACACTCCCAATAGAGGACAAAACACTCCCAATAGAGGACAAAACATTCCCAATAGAGGACAAAACACTCCCAATAGAGGACAAAACACTCCCAATAGAGGACAAAACACTCCCAATAGAGGACAAAACACTCCCAATAGAGGACAAAACACTCCCAATATAGGACAAAACACTCCCAATAGAGGACAAAACACTCCCAATAGGGGACAAAACACTCCCAATAGAGGACAAAACACTCCCAATAGAGGACAAAACACTCCCAATAGAGGACAAAACACTCCCAATAGAGGACAAAACACTCCCAATAGGGGACAAAACACTCCCAATAGGGGACAAAACACTCCCTATAGGGGACAAAACACTCCCTATAGAAGGACAAAACACTCCCAATAGGGGACAAAACACTCCCAATAGAGGACAAGACACTCCCAATAGAGGACAAAACACTCCTAATAGAGGACACAACACTCTCAATAGAGGACAAAACACTCCCAATAGGGGACAAAACCCTCCCAATAGAGGACAAAACAATCCCAATAGAGGACAAAACACTCCCAATAGAGGACACAACACTCCCAATAGAGGACAAAACACTCCCAATAGGGGACAAAACCCTCCCAATAGAGGACAAAACAATCCCAATAGAGGACAAAACACTCCCAATAGAGGACAAAACACTCCCAATAGAGGACAAAACACTCCCAATAGAGGACAAAACACTCCCAATATAGGACAAAACACTCCCAATAAAGGACAAAACACTCCCAATAGGGGACAAAACACTCCCAATAGAGGACAAAACACTCCCAATAGAGGACAAAACACTTCCAATAGAGGACAAAACACTCCCAATAGAGGACAAAACACTCCCAATAGGGGACAAAACACTCCCAATAGGGGACAAAACACTCAAAATAGGGGACAAAACACTCCCAATAGAGGACAAAACAATCTCAATAGAGGAAAAAACACTCCCAATAGAGGACAAAACACTCCCAATAGGGGACAAAACATTCCCAATAGGGGACAAAACACTCCCAATAGAGGACAACACACTCCCAATAGAGGACGAAACACTTCCAATAGAGGACAAAACACTCCCAATAGGGGACAAAACACTCCCAATAGAGGACAACACACTCCCAATAGAGGACGAAACACTCCCAATAGAGGACAAAACATTCCCAATAGAGGACAACACACTCCCAATAGAGGACGAAACACTCCCAATAGAGGACAAAACACTCCCAATAGGGGACAAAACACTCCCAATAGAGGACAAAACACTCTCAATAGGGGACAAAACACTCCCAATAGGGGACATTACACTCCCAATAGAGGACAAAACACTCCCAATAGAGGACAAAACAATCCCAATAGAGGACAAAACACTCCCAATAGGGGACAAAACACTCCCAATAGAGGACAA
The DNA here is from genome assembly GCF_029499605.1 of Hyla sarda. NCBI lineage: Eukaryota > Metazoa > Chordata > Amphibia > Anura > Hylidae > Hyla > Hyla sarda. Next base: position 3,074,558 of record NC_079200.1, read on the forward strand.
AACACTCCCAATAGGGGACAAAACACTCCCAATAGGGGAAAAAAACACTCCCAATAGAGGAACAAAACACTCCCACTAGAGGACAAAACCCTCCCAATAGAGGACACAACACTCCCAATAGAGGACAAAACACTCCCAATAGAGGACAAAACACTCTCAATAGAGGACAAAACACTCCCAATAGAGGACAAAACATTCCCAATAGAGGACAAAACACTCTCAATAGGGGACAAAACACTCCCAATAGGGGACAATAAACTCCCAATAGAGGACAAAACACTCCCAATAGAGGACAAAACACTCCCAATAGGAGACAAAACACTCCCAATAGGAGACAAAACACTCCCAATAGGGGACAAAACACTCCCAATAGGAGACAAAACACTCCCAATAGGGGACAAAACACTCCCAATAGGGGACAAAACACTCCCAATAGGGAACAAAACACTCCCAATAGAGGACAAAACACTCCCAATAGAGGACAAAACAATCTCAATAGAGGAAAAAACACTCCCAATAGAGGACAAAACACTCCCAATAGGGGACAAAACATTCCCAATAGGGGACAAAACACTCTCAATAGGGTACAAAACACTCCCAATAGGGGACAATAAACTCCCAATAGAGGACAAAACACTCCCAATAGGAGACAAAACACTCCCAATAGGAGACAAAACACTCCCAATAGGGGACAAAACACTCCCAATAGGAGACAAAACACTCCCAATAGGGGACAAAACACTCCCAATAGGGGACAATACACTCCCAATAGGAGACAAAACACTCCCAATAGGGGACAAAACACTCCCAATAGGAGACAAAACACTCCCAATAGGGGACAAAACACTCCCAATAGGAGACAAAACACTCCCAATAGGGGACAAAACACTCCCAATAGGGGACAAAACACTCCCAATAGGGGACAAAACACTCCCAATAGGAGACAAAACACTCCCAATAGGAGACAAAACACTCCCAATAGGGGACAAAACACTCCCAATAGGAGACAAAACACTCCCAATAGGGGACAAAACACTCCCAATAGGGGACAAAACACTCCCAATAGGGGACAAAACACTCCCAATAGAGGACAAAACACTCCCAATAGAGGACAAAACAATCTCAATAGAGGAAAAAACACTCCCAATAGAGGACAAAACACTCTCAATAGGGGACAAAACATTCCCAATAGGGGACAAAACACTCTCAATAGGGGACAAAACACTCCCAATAGGGGACAATAAACTCCCAATAGAGGACAAAACACTCCCAATAGGAGACAAAACACTCCCAATAGGAGACAAAACACTCCCAATAGGAGACAAAACACTCCCAATAGGGGACAAAACACTCCCAATAGGAGACAAAACACTCCCAATAGGGGACAAAACACTCCCAATAGGGGACAAAACACTCCCAATAGAGGACAAAACAATCTCAATAGAGGAAAAAACACTCCCAATAGAGGACAAAACACTCCCAATAGGGGACAAAACATTCCCAATAGGGGACAAAACACTCCCAATAGGGGAAAAAAACACTCCCAATAGAGGAACAAAACACTCCCAATAGAAGACAAAACCCTCCCAATAGAGGACAAAACACTCCCAATAGAGGACAAAACACTCCCAATAGAGGACACAACACTCCCAATAGAGGACAAAACACTCCCAATAGAGGACAAAACACTCCCAATAGAGGACAAAACAATCTCAATAGGGGACAAAACACTCCCAATAGAGGACAAAACAATCTCAATAGGGGACAAAACACTCCCAATAGAGGACAAAACACTCCCAATAGAGGACAAAACAATCTCAATAGGGGACAAAACACTCTCAATAGAGGACAAAACACTCCCAATAGAGAGGACAAAACACTCCCAATAGAGGACAAAACAAACACTCCCAATAGAGGACAAAACACTCCCAATAGAGGACAAAACACTCCCAATAGGAGACAAAACACTCCCAATAGAGGACAAAACACTCCCAATAGAGGACAAAACACTCCCAATAGAGGACAAAACACTCCCAATAGAGGACAAAACAATCTCAATAGGGGACAAAACACTCCCAATAGAGGACAAAACCCTCCCAATAGGAGACAAAACACTCCCAATAGAGGACAAAACACTCCCAATAGAGGACAAAACACCCCCAATAGAGGACAAAACACCCCCAATAGGAGACAAAACACTCCCAATAGAGGACAAAACACTCCCAATAGGGGACAAAACACTCCCAATAGAGGACAAAACACTCCCAATAGGGGACAAAACACTCCCAATAGAGGACAAAACACTCCCAATAGGGGACAAAACACTCCCAATAGGGGACAAAACACTCCCAATAGAGGACAAAACACTCCCAATAGGGGACAAAACACTCCCAATAGAGGACAAAACACTCCCAATAGGGGACAAAACACTCCCAATAGGGGACAAAACACTCCCAATAGGAGACAAAACACTCCCAATAGAGGACAAAACACTCCCAATAGAGGACAAAACAGTCCCAATAGGAGACAAAACACTCCCAATAGAGGACAAAACACTCCCAATAGAGGACAAAACACTCCCAATAGAGGACAAAACACTCCCAATAGGAGACAAAACACTCCCAATAGAGGACAAAACACTCCCAATAGAGGACAAAACACTCCCAATAGGGGACAAAACACTCCCAATAGGAGACAAAACACTCCCAATAGGGGACAAAACACTCCCAATAGGGGACAAAACACTCCAAATAGGAGACAAAACACTCCCAATAGAGAACAAAACAATCCCAATAGAGGACAAAACACTCCCAATAGAGGACAAAACACTCCCAATAGGAGACAAAACACTCCCAATAGAGGACAAAACACTCCCAATAGAGGACAAAACACTCCCAATAGAGGACAAAACACTCCCAATAGAGGACAAAACAATCTCAATAGGGGACAAAACACTCTCAATAGAGGACAAAACACTCCCAATAGAGAGGACAAAACACTCCCAATAGAGGACAAAACACTCCCAATAGGAGACAAAACACTCCCAATAGAGGACAAAACAAACACTCCCAATAGAGGACAAAACACTCCCAATAGAGGACAAAACACTCCCAATAGGAGACAAAACACTCCCAATAGAGGACAAAACACTCCCAATAGAGGACAAAACACTCCCAATAGAGGACAAAACACTCCCAATAGAGGACAAAACAATCTCAATAGGGGACAAAACAAACACTCCCAATAGAGGACAAAACACTCCCAATAGAGGACAAAACACTACCAATAGAGGACAAAACAAACACTCCCAATAGAGGACAAAACACTCCCAATAGAGGACAAAACAAACACTCCCAATAGAGGACAAAACACTCCCAATAGAGGACAAAACACTCCCAATAGGAGACAAAACACTCCCAATAGGGGACAAAACACTCCAAATAGGAGACAAAACACTCCCAATAGAGGACAAAACAATCCCAATAGAGGACAAAACACTCCCAATAGAGGACAAAACACTCCCAATAGGAGACAAAACACTCCCAATAGAGGACAAAACACTCCCAATACAGGACAAAACACTCCCAATAGAGGACAAAACACTCCCAATAGAGGACAACACACTCCCAATAGGGGACAATACACTCCCAATAGAAGACAAAACACTACTAATAGAGGATAAAACACTCCCAATAGGGGACAAAACACTCCCAATAGAGGGACAATACACTCCCAATAGGAGACAAAACACTACTAATAGAGGATAAAACACTCCCAATAGGGGACAAAACACTCCCAATAGAGGACAAAACACTCCGAATAGGGGGCAAAACACTCCCAATAGGGGACAAAACACTCCCAATAGGGGACAAAACACTCCCAATAGAGGACAAAACACTCCCAATAGGGGACAAAACACTCCCAATAGAGGACAAAACACTCCAAATAGGGGACAAAACACTCCCAATAGAGGACAAAACACTCCTAATAGGGGACAAACACTCCCAATAGAGGACAAAACACTCCCAATAGAGGGACAATACACTCCCAATAGAGGACAAAACACTCCCAATAGGGGACAATACACTCCCAATAGGAGACAAAACACTACCAATAGGAGACAAAACACTCCCAATAGAGGACAAAACACTCCCAATAGGAGACAAAACACTCCCAATAGAGGACAAAACACTCCCAATAGAGGACAAAACACTCCCAATAGAGGACAAAACACTCCCAATAGAGGGACAAAACACTCCCAATAGAGGACAAAACACTCCCAAAAGGGGACAAAACACTCCCAAGAGAGGACAAAACACTCCCAATAGGGGACAAAACACTCCTAATAGGGGACAAACCTCTTCCAATAGAGGACAAAATGCTCCCAATAGAGGACAAAACACTCCCAATAGGGGACAAAACACTCCCAATAGAGGACAAAACACTCCCAATAGGAGACAAAACACTCCCAATAGGAGACAAAACACTCCCAATAGGAGACAAAATACTCTCAATAGTAGACAAAACACTACTAATAGAGGATAAAACACTCCCAATAGGGGACAAAACACTCCCAATAGGAGACAAAACACTCCCAATAGAGGACAAAACACTCCCAATACGAGACAAAACACTCCCAATAGGAGACAAAACACTCCCAATAGAGGACAAAACACTCCCAATAGGGGACAAAACACTCCCAATAGGAGACAAAACACTCCCAATAGAGGACAAAACACTCCCAATAGGGCAAAAAACACTCCCAATAGGGGACAAAACACTCCCAATAGGAGACAAAACACTCCCAATAGGGGACAAAACCCTCCCAATAGAGGACAAAACACTCCCAATAGAGGACAAAACACTCCCAATAGAAGGACAAAACACTCCCAATAGGAGACAAAACTCTCCCAATAGAGGACAAAACACTCCCAATAGAGGACAAAACACTCCCAATAGGGGACAAAACACTCCCAATAGAGGACAAAACACTCCCAATAGGGGACAAAACACTCCCAATAGGGGACAAAACACTCCCAATAGGAGACAAAACACTCCCAATAGAGGACAAAACACTCCCAATAGAGGACAAAACACTCCCAATAGAGGGACAATATACTCCCAATAGAGGACAAAACACTCCCAATAGGGAACAATACACTCCCAATAGGAGACAAAACACTACTAATAGAGGATAAAACACTCCCAATAGGGGACAAAACACTCCCAATAGGAGACAAAACACTCCCAATAGAGGACAAAACACTCCCAATAGGGGACAATACACTCCCAATAGAGGACAAAACACTCCCAATAGAGGACAAAACACTCCCAATAGAGGGACAATACACTCCCAATAGGGGGCAAAACACTCCCAACAGGGGACAAAACACTCCCAATAGAGGGACAAAACACTCCCAATAGAGGACAAAACACTCCCAATAGGAGACAAAACACTCCCAATAGAGGACAAAACACTCCCAATAGGGGACAAAACACTCCCAATAGAGGACAAAACACTCCCAATAGAGGACAAAACACTCCCAATAGAGAGGACAAAACACTCCCAATAGAGGACAAAACACTCCCAATAGGGGACAAAACACTCCCAATAGAGGGACAATACACTCCCAATAGAGGACAAAACACTCCCAATAGGGGACAATACACTCCCAGTAGGAGACAAAACACTCCGAATAGGGGGCAAAACACTCCCAATAGGGGACAAAACACTCCCAATATAGGACAAAATACTCCCAATAGAGGACAATACACTCCCAATAGGAGACAAAACACTCCCAATAGGAGACAAAACACTCCCAATAGAGGACAAAACACTCCCAATAGAGGGACAAAACACTCCCAATAGAGGACAAAACACTCCCAATAGGGGACAAAACACTCCAAATAGAGGACAAAACACTCCCAATAGGGGACAAAACACTCCCAATAGGGGACAAAACACTCCCAATAGGAGACAAAACACTCCCAATAGAGGACAAAACACTCCCAATAGAGGACAACACACTCCCAATAGGGGACAATACACTCCCAATAGAAGACAAAACACTACTAATAGAGGATAAAACACTCCCAATAGGGGACAAAACACTCCCAATAGAGGACAAAACACTCCCAATAGGGGGCAAAACACTCCCAATAGGGGACAAAACACTCCCAATAGGGGACAAAACATTCCCAATAGAGGACAAAACACTCCCAATAGGGGACAAAACACTCCCAATAGAGGACAAAACACTCCAAATAGGGGACAAAACACTCCCAATAGAGGACAAAACACACCTAATAGGGGACAAACACTCCCAATAGAGGACAAAACACTCCCAATAGAGGGACAATACACTCCCAATAGAGGACAAAACACTCCCAATAGGGGACAATACACTCCCAATAGGAGACAAAACACTCCCAATAGGAGACAAAACACTCCCAATAGAGGACAAAACACTCCCAATAGGAGACAAAACACTCCCAATAGAGGACAAAACACTCCCAATAGAGGACAAAACACTCCCAATAGAGGACAAAACACTCCCAATAGAGGGACAAAACACTCCCAATAGAGGACAAAACACTCCCAAAAGGGGACAAAACACTCCCAATAGAGGACAAAACACTCCCAATAGGGGACAAAACACTCCTAATAGGGGACAAACCTCTCCCAATAGAGGACAAAATGCTCCCAATAGAGGACAAAACACTCCCAATAGGGGACAAAACACTCCCAATAGAGGACAAAACACTCCCAATAGAAGGACAAAACACTCCCAATAGGAGACAAAACACTCCCAATAGGAGACAAAACACTCCCAATAGGAGACAAAAGACTCCCAATAGGGGACAAAACACTCCCAATAGAGGACAAAACACTTCCAATAGGGGACAAAACACTACTAATAGAGGATAAAACACTCCCAATAGGGGACAAAACACTCCCAATAGGAGACAAAACACTCCCAATAGAGGACAAAACACTCCCAATAGGAGACAAAACACTCCCAATAGGAGACAAAACACTCCCAATAGAGGACAAAACACTTCCAATAGGGGACAAAACACTCCCAATAGGAGACAAAATACTACCAATAGAGGACAAAACACTCCCAATAGGGCAAAAAACACTCCCAATAGGGGACAAAACACTCCCAATAGGAGACAAAACACTCCCAATAGGGGACAAAACCCTCCCAATAGAGGACAAAACACTCCCAATAGAGGACAAAACACTCCCAATAGAAGGACAAAACACTCCCAATAGGAGACAAAACACTCCCAATAGAGGACAAAACATTCCCAATAGAGAGGACAAAACACTCCCAATAGAGAGACAATGCACTCCCAATAGGAGACAAAACACTCCCAATAGAGGACAAAACACTCCCAATAGGGGACAAAACACTCCAAATAGGGGACAAAACACTCCCAATAGAGGACAAAACACTCCTAATAGGGGACAAACACTCCCAATAGAGGACAAACCTCTCCCAATAGAGGACAAAATGCTCCCAATAGAGGTCAAAACCCTCCCAATAGGGGACAAAACACTCCCAATAGGGAACAAAACACTCCCAATAGAGGACAAAACACTCCCAATAGGGGACAAAACACTCCCAATAGAGGACAAAACACTCCCAATAGAGGACAAAACACTCCCAATAGGAGACAAAACACTCCCAATAGGAGACAAAACACTCCCAATAGAGGACAACACACTCACAATAGGGGACAATACACTCCCAATAGGAGACAAAACACTACTAATAGAAGGACAAAACACTCCCAATAGGGGACAAAAAACTCCCAATAGAGGACAAAACACTCCCAATAGAGGACAAAACACTCCCTATAGAAGGACAAAACACTCCCAATGGGGGACAAAACACTCCCAATAGAGGACAAAACACTCCCAATAGAGGACAAAACACTCCCAATAGAGGACAAAACACTCCCAATAGGGGACAAAAAACTCCCAATAGAGGACAAAACACTCCCAATAGAGGACAAAACACTCCCAATAGAGGACAAAACACTCCCTATAGAAGAACAAAACACTCCCAATAGGGGACAAAACACTCCCAATAGAGGACAAAACACTCCCAATAGATGACAAAACACTCCCTATAGAAGGACAAAACACCCCCAATAGGGGACAAAACACTCCCAATAGAGGACAAAACACTCCCAATAGAGGACAAAACACTCCCAATAGGGGACAAAACACTCCCAATAGGGGACAAAACACTCCCAATAGAGGACAAAACACTCCCAATAGGGGACAAAACATTCCCAATAGGGGACAAAACACTCCCAATAGGAGACAAAACACTCCCAATAGAGGACAAAACACTCCCAATAGGAGACAAAACACTCCCAATAGGGGACAAAACACTCCCAATAGAGGACAATACAATCCCAATAGAGGACAAAACACTCCAAATAGGGGACAATACACTCCCAATAGGAGACAAAACACTCCCAATAGGGGACAATACACTCCCAATAGAGGATAAAACACTCCGAATAGGGGGCAAAACACTCCCAATAGGGGACAAAACACTCCGAATAGGGGACAAAACACTCCCAATAGGGGACAAAACACTCCCAATAGAGGACTAAACACTCCCAATAGAGGACAAAACACTCCCAATAGAGGACAAAACACTCCCAATAGAGGGACAATACACTCCCAATAGAGGACAAAACACTCCCAATAGGGGACAATACACTCCCAATAGGGGACAAAACACTCCCAATAGGGGACAATACACTCCCAATAGAGGATAAAACACTCCGAATAGGGGGCAAAACACTCCCAATAGGGGACAAAACACTCCGAATAGGGGACAAAACACTCCCAATAGAGGACAAAACACTCCCAATAGAGGGACAATACACTCCCAATAGAGGACAAAACACTCCCAATAGGGGACAATACACTCCCAATAGGGGACAAAACACTCCCAATAGGGGACAATACACTCCCAATAGGAGACAAAACACTCCCAATAGGGGACAAAACACTCCCAATAGGGAACAATACACTCCCAATAGGAGACAAAACACTACTAATAGAGGATAAAACACTCCGAATAGGGGGCAAAACACTCCCAATAGGGGACAAAACACTCCCAATATAGGACAAAATACTCCCATTAGAGGACAAAACACTCCCAATAGAGGACAAAACACTCCCAATAGGGGACAAAACACTCCCAATAGAGGACAAAACACTCCAAATAGGGGACAAAACACTCCCAATAGAGGACAAAACACTCCTAATAGGGGATTAACACTCCCAATAGAGGACAAAACACTCCCAATAGAGGGACAATACACTCCCAATAGAGGACAAAACACTCCCAATAGGGGACAATACACTCCCAATAGGAGACAAAACACTCCCAATAGAGGACAAAACACTCCCAATAGGAGACAAAACACTCCCAATAGAGGACAAAACACTCCCAATAGAGGTCAAAACACTCCCAATAGAGGACAAAACACTCCCAATAGAGGGACAAAACACTCCCAATAGAGGACAAAACACTCCCAATAGGGGACAAAACACTCCCAATAGAGGACAAAACACTCCCAATAGGGGACAAAACACTCCTAATAGGGGACAAACACTCCCAATAGAGGACAAACCTCTCCCAATAGAGGACAAAATGCTCCCAAAAGAGGACAAAACACTCCCAATAGGGGACAAAACACTCCCAATAGAGGACAATACACTCCCAATAGAAGGACAAAACACTCCCAATAGGAGACGAAACACTCCCAATAGGAGACAAAACACTCCCAATAGAGGACAAAACACTCCCAATAGGGGACAATACACTCCCAATAGGAGACAAAACACTACTAATAGAGGATAAAACACTCCCAATAGGGGACAAAACACTCCCAATAGGAGACAAAACACTCCGAATAGGGGGCAAAACACTCCCAATAGGGGACAAAACACTCCCAATATAGGACAAAATACTCCCAATAGAGGACAATACACTCCCAATAGGAGACAAAACACTCCCAATAGGAGACAAAACACTCCCAATAGAGGACAAAACACTCCCAATAGGAGACAAAACAGTCCCAATAGAGGACAAAACACTCCCAATAGAGGACAAAACACTCCCAATAGAGGAACAAAACACTCCCAATAGAGGACAAAACACTCCCAATAGGGGACAATACACTCCCAATAGGAGACAAAACACTCCCAATAGGAGACAAAAAACTCCCAATAGAGGACAAAACACTCCCAATAGGAGACAAAACACTCCCAATAGAGGACAAAACACTCCCAATAGAGGACAAAACACTCCCAATAGAGGGACAAAACACTCCCAATAGAGGACAAAACACTCCCAATAGGGGACAAAACACTCCCAATAGAGGACAAAACACTCCCAATAGGGGACAAAACACTCCTAATTGGGGACAAACCTCTCCCAATAGAGGACAAAATGCTCCCAATAGAGGACAAAACACTCCCAATAGAAGGACAAAACACTCCCAATAGGAGACAAAACACTCCCAATAGGAGATAAAACACTCCCAATAGGGGACAAAACACTCCCAATAGGAGACAAAACACTCCCAATAGGGGACAAAACACTCCCAATAGGAGACAAAACACTCCCAATAGGGGACAAAACACTCCCAATAGAGGACAAAACACTCCCAATAGGAGACAAAACACTCCCAATAGAGGACAAAACACTCCCAATAGAGAGGACATAACACTCCCAATAGAGAGGACAAAACACTCCCAATAGGAGACAAAACACTCCCAATAGAGGACAAAACACTCCCAATAGAGGACAAAACATTCCCAATAGAGGACAAAACACTCCCAATAAGGGACAAAACACTCCCAATAGGGGACAAAACACTCCCAATAGGGGACAATACACTCCCAATAGGGGACAAAACACTCCCAATAGGGGACAATACACTCCCAATAAGAGACAAAACACTCCCAATAGAGGACAAAACACTCCCAATAGGAGACAAAACACTCCCAATAGAGGACAAAACACTCCCAATAGGGGACAAAACACTCCCAATAGAGGACAAAACACTCCCAATAGGGGACAAAACAATCCCAATAGAGGACAAAACAATCCCAATAGGGGACAAAACCCTGCCAATAGAGGACAAAACAATTCCAATAGAGGACAAAACACTCCCAATAGGGGACAAAACACTCCCAATAGAGGACAAAACAATCCCAATAGAGGACAAAACACTCCCAATAGAGGACAAAACACTCCCAATAGAGGACAAAACAATCCCAATAGAGGACAAAACACTCCCAATAGAGGACAAAACAATCCCAATAGAGGACAAAACACTCCCAATAGGGGACAAAACACTCCCAATAGAGGACAAAACCCTCCCAATAGAGGACAAAACCCTCCCAATAGGAGACAAAACACTCCCAATAGAGGACAAAACACCCCCAATAGAGGACAAAACACTCCCAATAGAGGACAAAACACTCCCAATAGAGGACAAAACACCCCCAATAGAGGACAAAACACCCCCAATAGGAGACAAAACACTCCCAATAGAGGACAAAACACTCCCAATAGAGGACAACACACTCCCAATAGAGGACGAAACACTTCCAATAGAGGACAAAACACTCCCAATAGGGGACAAAACACTCCCAATAGAGGACAAAACACTCCCAATAGAGGACAAAACACTCCCAATAGAGAGGACAAAACACTCCCAATAGAGGACAACACACTCCCAATGGAGGACAAAACACTCCCAATAGAGGACAAAACACTCCCAATAGAGGACAACACACTCCCAATAGAGGACGAAACACTCCCAATAGAGGGCGAAACACTCCCAATAGAGGACAAAATACTCCCAATAGAGGACAACACACTCCCAATAGAGGACGAAACACTCCCAATAGAGGACAAAACACTCCCAATAGGGGACAAAACACTCCCAATAGAGGACAAAACACTCTCAATAGGGGACAAAACACTCCCAATAGGGGACATTACACTCCCAATAGAGGACAAAACACTCCCAATAGAGGACAAAACAATCCCAATAGAGGACAAAACACTCCCAATAGAGGACAAAACACTCCCAATAGAGGACAAAACACTCCCAATAGGGGACAAAACACTCCCAATAGAGGACAAAACACTCCCAATAGGGGACAAAACACTCCCAATAGGGGAAAAAAACACTCCCAATAGAGGAACAAAACCCTCCCAATAGAGGACAAAACACTCCCAATAGAGGACAAAACAAACACTCCCAATAGAGGACAAAACCCTCCCAATAGAGGACAAAACAAACACTCCCAATAGAGGACACAACACTCCCAATAGAGGACAAAACACTCCCAATAGAGGACAAAACGCTCCCAATAGAGGACAAAACACTCCCAATAGAGGACAAAACAATCTCAATAGGGGACAAAACACTCCCAGTAGAGGACAAAACACTCCCAATAGAGGACAAAACACTCCCAATAGGAGACAAAACACTCCCAATAGGGGACAAAACACTCCCAATAGGAGACAAAACACTCCCAATAGAGGACAAAACACTCCCAATAGAGGACAAAACACTCCTAATAGGAGACAAAACACCCCCAATAAAGGACAAAACACCCCCAATAGGGGACAAAACACTCCCAATAGGGGACAAAACACTCCCAATAGGAGACAAAACAATCCCAATAGGAGACAAAACACTCCCAATAGGAGACAAAACACTCCCAATAGGAGACAAAACACTCCCAATAGAGGACAAAACACTCCCAATAGGAGACAAAACACTCCCAATAGGAGACAAAACACTCCCAATAGGAGACAAAACACTCCCAATAGGGGACAAAACACTCCCAATAGGAGACAAAACACTCCCAATAGGGGACAAAACACTCCCAATAGGAGACAAAACACTCCCAATTGGGGACAAAACACTCCCAAGAGAGGAAAAAACACTCCCAATAGAGGACAAAACACTCCAAATAGGGGACAATACACTCCCAATAGGAGACAAAACACTCCCAATAAAGGGAAAATACACTCCCAATAGGAGACAAAACACTCCCAATAGAGGGAAAATACACTCCCAATAGAGGGAACAAAACACTCCCAATAGGGGACAAAACACTCCCAATAGGCGACAAAACACTCCCAATAGGGGACAAAACACTCCCAATAGAGGACAATACACTCCCAATAGGGGACAAAACACTCCCAATAGGGGACAAAACACTCCCAATAGAGGACAAAACACTCCCTATAGAAGGACAAAACACTCCCAATAGAGGACAAAACACTCCCAATAGAGGACAACACACTCCCAATAGGGGACAAAACACTCCCAATAGAGGACGAAACACTACCAATAGTGAACAAAACACTCCCAATAGGGGACAAAACACTCCCAATAGAGGACAAAACACTCCCAATAGAGGACAAAACACTCCCAATAGAGAGGACAAAACACTCCCAATAGAGGACAACACACTCCCAATGGAGGACAAAACACTCCCAATAGAGGACAAAACACCCCCAATAGAGGACAACACACTCCCAATAGAGGACGAAACACTCCCAATAGAGGGCGAAACACTCCCAATAGAGGACAAAATACTCCCAATAGAGGACAACACACTCCCAATAGAGGACGAAACACTCCCAATAGAGGACAAAACACTCCCAATAGGGGACAAAACACTCCCAATAGAGGACAAAACACTCTCAATAGGGGACAAAACACTCCCAATAGGGGACATTACACTCCCAATAGAGGACAAAACACTCCCAATAGAGGACAAAACAATCCCAATGGAGGACAAAACACTCCCAATAGAGGACAAAACACTCCCAATAGAGGACAAAACACTCCCAATAGGGGACAAAACACTCCCAATAGAGGACAAAACACTCCCAATAGGGGACAAAACACTCCCAATAGGGGAAAAAAACACTCCCAATAGAGGAACAAAACACTCCCAATAGAGGACAAAACCCTCCCAATAGAGGACAAAACAAACACTCCCAATAGAGGACACAACACTCCCAATAGAGGACAAAACACTCCCAATAGAGGACAAAACGCTCCCAATAGAGGACAAAACACTCCCAATAGAGGACAAAACAATCTCAATAGGGGACAAAACACTCCCAGTAGAGGACAAAACACTCCCAATAGAGGACAAAACACTCCCAATAGGAGACAAAACACTCCCAATAGGGGACAAAACACTCCCAATAGGAGACAAAACACTCCCAATAGAGGACAAAACACTCCCAATAGAGGACAAAACACTCCTAATAGGAGACAAAACACCCCCAATAAAGGACAAAACACCCCCAATAGGGGACAAAACACTCCCAATAGGGGACAAAACACTCCCAATAGGAGACAAAACACTCCCAATAGGAGACAAAACACTCCCAATAGGAGACAAAACACTCCCAATAGGAGACAAAACACTCCCAATAGAGGACAAAACACTCCCAATAGGAGACAAAACACTCCCAATAGGAGACAAAACACTCCCAATAGGAGACAAAACACTCCCAATAGGGGACAAAACACTCCCAATAGAAGACAAAACACTCCCAATAGGGGACAAAACACTCCCAATAGGAGACAAAACACTCCCAATAGGGGACAAAACACTCCCAAGAGAGGAAAAAACACTCCCAATAGAGGACAAAAAACTCCAAATAGGGGACAATACACTCCCAATAGGAGACAAAACACTCCCAATAAAGGGAAAATACACTCCCAATAGGAGACAAAACACTCCCAATAGAGGGAAAATACACTCCCAATAGAGGGAACAAAACACTCCCAATAGGGAACAAAACACTCCCAATAGGGGACAAAACACTCCCAATAGGGGAAAAAACACTCCCAATAGAGGACAATACACTCCCAATAGGGGACAAAACACTCCCAATAGAGGGACAATACACTCCCAATAGAGGACAAAACACTCCCTATAGAAGGACAAAACACACCCAATAGAGGACACAACACTCCCAAGAGTGGACAAAACACTCCCAATAGAGGACAAAACACTCCCAATAGAGGACAAAACACACCCAATAGAGGACACAACACTCCCAAGAGTGGACAAAACACTCCCAATAGGGGACAAAACCCTCCCAATAGAGGACAAAACACTCCGAATAGGGGGCAAAACCCTCCCAATAGAGGACAAAACACTCCCAATAGGGGACAAAACACTCCCAATAGAGGACAAAACACTCCCAATAGAGGACAAAACACTCCCAATAGGGGACAAAACACTCCCAATAGGGGACAAAACACTCCAAATAGGGGACAAAACACTCCCAATAGGGGACAAAACACTCCCAATAGAGGAAAAAACACTCCCAATAGAGGACAAAATGCTCCCAATAGAGGTCAAAACCCTCACAATAGGGGACAAAACACTCCCAATAGGGGACAAAACACTTCCTATAGAAGGACAAAACACTCCCAATAGGGGACAAAACACTCCCAATAGAGGACAAAACACTCCCAATAGAGGACAAAACACTCCTAATAGAGGACACAACACTCTCAATAGAGGACAAAACACTCCCAATAGGGGACAAAACCCTCCCAATAGAGGACAAAACAATCCCAATAGAGGACAAAACAATCCCAATAGAGGACAAAACAATCCCAATAGAGGCCAAAACACTCCCAATAGAGGACAAAACACTCCCAATAGAGGACAAAACAATCCCAATAGAGGCCAAAACACTCCCAATAGAGGACAAAACACTCCCAATAGAGGACACAACACTCCCAATAGAGGACAAAACAATCCCAATAGAGGACAAAACAATCCCAATAGAGGCCAAAACACTCCCAATAGAGGACAAAACACACCCAATAGAGGACAAAACCCTCCCAATAGAGGACAAAACACTCCCAATAGAGAACAAAACAATCCCAATAGGGGACAAAACACTCCCAATAGGGGACAAAACACTCCCAATAGAGGACAAAACACTCCCAATAGAGGACAAAACACTCCCAATAGAGGACAAAACATTCCCAATAGAGGACAAAACACTCCCAATAGAGGACAAAACACTCCCAATAGAGGACAAAACACTCCCAATAGAGGACAAAACACTCCCAATAGAGGACAAAACACTCCCAATAGAGGACAAAACACTCCCAATAGGGGACAAAACACTCCCAATAGGGGACAAAACACTCCCAATAGAGGACAAAACACTCCCAATAGAGGACAAAACACTCCCAATAGAGGACAAAACACTCCCAATAGAGGACAAAACACTCCCAATAGGGGACAAAACACTCCCAATAGGGGACAAAACACTCCCAATAGGGGACAAAACACTCCCTATAGAAGGACAAAACACTCCCAATAGGGGACAAAACACTCCCAATAGAGGACAAGACACTCCCAATAGAGGACAAAACACTCCTAATAGAGGACACAACACTCTCAATAGAGGACAAAACACTCCCAATAGGGGACAAAACCCTCCCAATAGAGGACAAAACAATCCCAATAGAGGACAAAACACTCCCAATAGAGAACACAACACTCCCAATAGAGGACAAAACACTCCCAATAGGGGACAAAACCCTCCCAATAGAGGACAAAACAATCCCAATAGAGGACAAAACACTCCCAATAGAGGACAAAACACTCCCAATAGAGGACAAAACACTCCCAATAGAGGACAAAACACTCCCAATAGAGGACAAAACACTCCTAATAGAGGACACAACACTCTCAATAGAGGACAAAACACTCCCAATAGGGGACAAAACCCTCCCAATAGAGGACAAAACAATCCCAATAGAGGACAAAACAATCCCAAAAGAGGACAAAACAATCCCAATAGAGGCCAAAACACTCCCAATAGAGGACAAAACACTCCCAATAGAGGACAAAACAATCCCAATAGAGGCCAAAACACTCCCAATAGAGGACAAAACACTCCCAATAGAGGACACAACACTCCCAATAGAGGACAAAACAATCCCAATAGAGGACAAAACAATCCCAATAGAGGCCAAAACACTCCCAATAGAGGACAAAACACACCCAATAGAGGACAAAACCCTCCCAATAGAGGACAAAACACTCCCAATAGAGAACAAAACAATCCCAATAGAGGACAAAACACTCCCAATAGGGGACAAAACACTCCCAATAGAGGACAAAACACTCCCAATAGAGGACAAAACACTCCCAATAGAGGACAAAACATTCCCAATAGAGGACAAAACACTCCCAATAGAGGACAAAACACTCCCAATAGAGGACAAAACACTCCCAATAGAGGACAAAACACTCCCAATAGAGGACAAAACACTCCCAATAGAGGACAAAACCCTCCCAATAGGAGACAAAACACTCCCAATAGAGGACAAAACACTCCCAATATAGGACAAAACACTCCCAATAGAGGACAAAACACTCCCAATAGGGGACAAAACACTCCCAATAGAGGACAAAACACTCCCAATAGAGGACAAAACACTCCCAATAGAGGACAAAACACTCCCAATAGAGGACAAAACACTCCCAATAGAGGACAAAACACTCCCAATAGGGGACAAAACACTCCCAATAGGGGACAAAACACTCCCAATAGGGGACAAAACACTCCCTATAGAAGGACAAAACACTCCCAATAGGGGACAAAACACTCCCAATAGAGGACAAGACACTCCCAATAGAGGACAAAACACTCCTAATAGAGGACACAACACTCTCAATAGAGGACAAAACACTCCCAATAGGGGACAAAACCCTCCCAATAGAGGACAAAACAATCCCAATAGAGGACAAAACACTCCCAATAGAGGACACAACACTCCCAATAGAGGACAAAACACTCCCAATAGGGGACAAAACCCTCCCAATAGAGGACAAAACAATCCCAATAGAGGACAAAACACTCCCAATAGAGGACAAAACACTCCCAATAGAGGACAAAACACTCCCAATATAGGACAAAACACTCCCAATAAAGGACAAAACACTCCCAATAGGGGACAAAACACTCCCAATAGAGGACAAAACACTCCCAATAGAGGACAAAACACACCCAATAGAGGACAAAACACTCCCAATAGAGGACAAAACACTCCCAATAGGGGACAAAACACTCCCAATAGGGGACAAAACACTCAAAATAGGGGACAAAACACTCCCAATAGAGGACAAAACAATCTCAATAGAGGAAAAAACACTCCCAATAGAGGACAAAACACTCCCAATAGGGGACAAAACATTCCCAATAGGGGACAAAACACTCCCAATAGAGGACGAAACACTTCCAATAGAGGACAAAACACTCCCAATAGGGGACAAAACACTCCCAATAGAGGACAACACACTCCCAATAGAGGACGAAACACTCCCAATAGAGGACAAAACATTCCCAATAGAGGACAACACACTCCCAATAGAGGACGAAACACTCCCAATAGAGGACAAAACACTCCCAATAGGGGACAAAACACTCCCAATAGAGGACAAAACACTCTCAATAGGGGACAAAACACTCCCAATAGGGGACATTACACTCCCAATAGAGGACAAAACACTCCCAATAGAGGACAAAACAATCCCAATAGAGGACAAAACACTCCCAATAGCGGACAAAACACTCCCAATAGAGGACAAAACACTCCCAATAGGGGACAAAACACTCCCAATAGAGGACAAAACACTCCCAATAGGGGACAAAACACTCCCAATAGGGGAAAAAAACACTCCCAATAGAGGAACAAAACACTCCCACTAGAGGACAAAACCCTCCCAATAGAGGACAAAACAAACACTCCCAATAGAGGACACAACACTCCCAATAGAGGACAAAACACTCCCAATAGAGGACAAAACACTCCCAATAGAGGACAAAACACTCCCAATAGAGGACAAAACATTCCCAATAGAGGACAAAACACTCTCAATAGGGGACAAAACACTCCCAATAGGGGACAATAAACTCCCAATAGAGGACAAAACACTCCCAATAGAGGACAAAACACTCCCAATAGTAGACAAAACACTCCCAATAGGAGACAAAACACTCCCAATAGGGGACAAAACACTCCCAATAGGAGACAAAACACTCCCAATAGGGGACAAAACACTCCCAATAGGGGACAAAACACTCCCAATAGGGGACAAAACACTCCCAATAGAGGACAAAACACTCCCAATAGAGGACAAAACAATCTCAATAGAGGAAAAAACACTCCCAATAGAGGACAAAACACTCCAAATAGGGGACAAAACATTCCCAATAGAGGACAAAACACTCCCAATAGAGGACAAAACACTCCCAATAGAGGACAAAACACTCCCAATAGAGGACAAAACACTCCCAATAGAGGACAAAACACTCCTAATAGAGGACACAACACTCTCAATAGAGGACAAAACACTCCCAATAGGGGACAAAACCCTCCCAATAGAGGACAAAACAATCCCAATAGAGGACAAAACAATCCCAAAAGAGGACAAAACAATCCCAATAGAGGCCAAAACACTCCCAATAGAGGACAAAACACTCCCAATAGAGGACAAAACAATCCCAATAGAGGCCAAAACACTCCCAATAGAGGACAAAACACTCCCAATAGAGGACACAACACTCCCAATAGAGGACAAAACAATCCCAATAGAGGACAAAACAATCCCAATAGAGGCCAAAACACTCCCAATAGAGGACAAAACACACCCAATAGAGGACAAAACCCTCCCAATAGAGGACAAAACACTCCCAATAGAGAACAAAACAATCCCAATAGAGGACAAAACACTCCCAATAGGGGACAAAACACTCCCAATAGAGGACAAAACACTCCCAATAGAGGACAAAACACTCCCAATAGAGGACAAAACATTCCCAATAGAGGACAAAACACTCCCAATAGAGGACAAAACACTCCCAATAGAGGACAAAACACTCCCAATAGAGGACAAAACACTCCCAATAGAGGACAAAACACTCCCAATATAGGACAAAACACTCCCAATAGAGGACAAAACACTCCCAATAGGGGACAAAACACTCCCAATAGAGGACAAAACACTCCCAATAGAGGACAAAACACTCCCAATAGAGGACAAAACACTCCCAATAGAGGACAAAACACTCCCAATAGAGGACAAAACACTCCCAATAGGGGACAAAACACTCCCAATAGGGGACAAAACACTCCCAATAGGGGACAAAACACTCCCTATAGAAGGACAAAACACTCCCAATAGGGGACAAAACACTCCCAATAGAGGACAAGACACTCCCAATAGAGGACAAAACACTCCTAATAGAGGACACAACACTCTCAATAGAGGACAAAACACTCCCAATAGGGGACAAAACCCTCCCAATAGAGGACAAAACAATCCCAATAGAGGACAAAACACTCCCAATAGAGGACACAACACTCCCAATAGAGGACAAAACACTCCCAATAGGGGACAAAACCCTCCCAATAGAGGACAAAACAATCCCAATAGAGGACAAAACACTCCCAATAGAGGACAAAACACTCCCAATAGAGGACAAAACACTCCCAATATAGGACAAAACACTCCCAATAAAGGACAAAACACTCCCAATAGGGGACAAAACACTCCCAATAGAGGACAAAACACTCCCAATAGAGGACAAAACACACCCAATAGAGGACAAAACACTCCCAATAGAGGACAAAACACTCCCAATAGGGGACAAAACACTCCCAATAGGGGACAAAACACTCAAAATAGGGGACAAAACACTCCCAATAGAGGACAAAACAATCTCAATAGAGGAAAAAACACTCCCAATAGAGGACAAAACACTCCCAATAGGGGACAAAACATTCCCAATAGGGGACAAAACACTCCCAATAGAGGACGAAACACTTCCAATAGAGGACAAAACACTCCCAATAGGGGACAAAACACTCCCAATAGAGGACAACACACTCCCAATAGAGGACGAAACACTCCCAATAGAGGACAAAACATTCCCAATAGAGGACAACACACTCCCAATAGAGGACGAAACACTCCCAATAGAGGACAAAACACTCCCAATAGGGGACAAAACACTCCCAATAGAGGACAAAACACTCTCAATAGGGGACAAAACACTCCCAATAGGGGACATTACACTCCCAATAGAGGACAAAACACTCCCAATAGAGGACAAAACAATCCCAATAGAGGACAAAACACTCCCAATAGCGGACAAAACACTCCCAATAGAGGACAAAACACTCCCAATAGGGGACAAAACACTCCCAATAGAGGACAAAACACTCCCAATAGGGGACAAAACACTCCCAATAGGGGAAAAAAACACTCCCAATAGAGGAACAAAACACTCCCACTAGAGGACAAAACCCTCCCAATAGAGGACAAAACAAACACTCCCAATAGAGGACACAACACTCCCAATAGAGGACAAAACACTCCCAATAGAGGACAAAACACTCCCAATAGAGGACAAAACACTCCCAATAGAGGACAAAACATTCCCAATAGAGGACAAAACACTCTCAATAGGGGACAAAACACTCCCAATAGGGGACAATAAACTCCCAATAGAGGACAAAACACTCCCAATAGAGGACAAAACACTCCCAATAGTAGACAAAACACTCCCAATAGGAGACAAAACACTCCCAATAGGGGACAAAACACTCCCAATAGGAGACAAAACACTCCCAATAGGGGACAAAACACTCCCAATAGGGGACAAAACACTCCCAATAGGGGACAAAACACTCCCAATAGAGGACAAAACACTCCCAATAGAGGACAAAACAATCTCAATAGAGGAAAAAACACTCCCAATAGAGGACAAAACACTCCAAATAGGGGACAAAACATTCCCAATAGGGGACAAAACACTCTCAATAGGGGACAAAACACTCCCAATAGGGGACAATAAACTCCCAATAGAGGACAAAACACTCCCAATAGGAGACAAAACACTCCCAATAGGAGACAAAACACTCCCAATAGGAGACAAAACACTCCCAATAGGGGACAAAACACTCCCAATAGGAGACAAAACACTCCCAATAGGGGACAAAACACTCCCAATAGGGGACAAAACACTCCCAATAGGGGACAATACACTCCCAATAGGAGACAAAACACTCCCAATAGGGGACAAAACACTCCCAATAGGAGACAAAACACTCCCAATAGGGGACAAAACATTCCCAATAGGGGACAAAACACTCCCAATAGGAGACAAAACACTCCCAATAGGGGACAAAACACTCCCAATAGGGGACAAAACACTCCCAATAGGGGACAAAACACTCCCAATAGGAGACAAAACACTCCCAATAGGAGACAAAACATTCCCAATAGGGGACAAAACACTCCCAATAGGAGACAAAACACTCCCAATAGGGGACAAAACACTCTCAATAGGGGACAAAACACTCCCAATAGGGGACAAAACACTCCCAATAGAGGACAAAACACTCCCAATAGAGGACAAAACAATCTCAATAGAGGAAAAAACACTCCCAATAGAGGACAAAACACTCCCAATAGGGGACAAAACATTCCCAATAGGGGACAAAACACTCTCAATAGGGGACAAAACACTCCCAATAGGGGACAATAAACTCCCAATAGAGGACAAAACACTCCCAATAGGAGACAAAACACTCCCAATAGGAGACAAAACACTCCCAATAGGAGACAAAACACTCCCAATAGGGGACAAAACACTACCAATAGGAGACAAAACACTCCCAATAGGGGACAAAACACTCCCAATAGGGGACAAAACACTCCCAATAGAGGACAAAACAATCTCAATAGAGGAAAAAACACTCCCAATAGAGGACAAAACACTCCCAATAGGGGACAAAACTTTCCCAATAGGGGACAAAACACTCCCAATAGGGGAAAAAAACACTCCCAATAGAGGAACAAAACACTCCCAATAGAAGACAAAACCCTCCCAATAGAGGACAAAACACTCCCAATAGAGGACAAAACACTCCCAATAGAGGACACAACACTCCCAATAGAGGACAAAACACTCCCAATAGAGGACAAAACACTCCCAATAGAGGACAAAACAATATCAATAGGGGACAAAACACTCCCAATAGAGGACAAAACAATCTCAATAGGGGACAAAACACTCCCAATAGAGGACAAAACACTCCCAATAGAGGACAAAACAATCTCAATAGGGGACAAAACACTCTCAATAGAGGACAAAACACTCCCAATAGAGAGGACAAAACACTCCCAATAGAGGACAAAACAAACACTCCCAATAGAGGACAAAACACTCCCAATAGAGAGGACATAACCCTCCCAATAGGAGACAAAACACTCCCAATAGAGGACAAAACACTCCCAATAGAGGACAAAACACCCCCAATAGAGGACAAAACACCCCCAATAGGAGACAAAACACTCCCAATAGAGGACAAAACACTCCCAATAGAGGACAAAACACTCCCAATAGAGGACAAAACACTCCCAATAGAGGACAAAACAATCTCAATAGGAGACAAAACACTCCCAATAGGAGACAAAACACTCCCAATAGAGGACAAAACACTCCCAATAGAGGACAAAACACTCCCAATAGAGGACAAAACACTCCCAATAGAGGACAAAACAATCTCAATAGGGGACAAAACACTCCCAATAGAGGACAAAACCCTCCCAATAGGAGACAAAACACTCCCAATAGAGGACAAAACACTCCCAATAGAGGACAAAACACCCCCAATAGAGGACAAAACACCCCCAATAGGAGACAAAACACTCCCAATAGAGGACAAAACACTCCCAATAGGGGACAAAACACTCCCAATAGAGGACAAAACACTCCCAATAGGGGACAAAACACTCCCAATAGGGGACAAAACACCCCCAATAGGGGACAAAACACTCCCAATAGAGGACAAAACACTCCCAATAGGGGACAAAACACTCCCAATAGAGGACAAAACACTCCCAATAGGGGACAAAACACTCCCAATAGGGGACAAAACACTCCCAATAGGAGACAAAACACTCCCAATAGAGGACAAAACACTCCCAATAGAGGACAAAACAGTCCCAATAGGAGACAAAACACTCCCAATAGAGGACAAAACACTCCCAATAGAGGACAAAACACTCCCAATAGAGGACAAAACACTCCCAATAGGAGACAAAACACTCCCAATAGAGGACAAAACACTCCCAATAGGAGACAAAACACTCCCAATAGAGGACAAAACACTCCCAATAGAGGACAAAACACTCCCAATAGGGGACAAAACACTCCAAATAGGAGACAAAACACTCCCAATAGAGGACAAAACAATCCCAATAGAGGACAAAACACTCCCAATAGAGGACAAAACACTCCCAATAGGAGACAAAACACTCCCAATAGAGGACAAAACACTCCCAATAGAGGACAAAACACTCCCAATAGAGGACAAAACACTCCCAATAGAGGACAAAACAATCTCAATAGGGGACAAAACACTCTCAATAGAGGACAAAACACTCCCAATAGAGAGGACAAAACACTCCCAATAGAGGACAAAACACTCCCAATAGGAGACAAAACACTCCCAATAGAGGACAAAACAAACACTCCCAATAGAGGACAAAACACTCCCAATAGAGGACAAAACACTCCCAATAGGAGACAAAACACTCCCAATAGAGGACAAAACACTCCCAATAGAGGACAAAACACTCCCAATAGAGGACAAAACACTCCCAATAGAGGACAAAACAATCTCAATAGGGGACAAAACAAACACTCCCAATAGAGGACAAAACACTCCCAATAGAGGACAAAACACTACCAATAGAGGACAAAACAAACACTCCCAATAGAGGACAAAACACTCCCAATAGAGGACAAAACAAACACTCCCAATAGAGGACAAAACACTCCCAATAGAGGACAAAACACTCCCAATAGGAGACAAAACACTCCCAATAGGGGACAAAACACTCCAAATAGGAGACAAAACACTCCCAATAGAGGACAAAACAATCCCAATAGAGGACAAAACACTCCCAATAGAGGACAAAACACTGCCAATAGGAGACAAAACACTCCCAATAGAGGACAAAACACTCCCAATACAGGACAAAACACTCCCAATAGAGGACAAAACACTCCCAATAGAGGACAAAACAATCTCAATAGGGGACAAAACACTCCCAATAGAGGACAAAACCCTCCCAATAGGAGACAAAACACTCCCAATAGAGGACAAAACACTCCCAATAGAGGACAAAACACCCCCAATAGAGGACAAAACACCCCCAATAGGAGACAAAACACTCCCAATAGAGGACAAAACACTCCCAATAGAGGACAAAACACTCCCAATAGGGGACAAAACACTCCCAATAGAGGACAAAACACTCCCAATAGGGGACAAAACACTCCCAATAGGGGACAAAACACCCCCAATAGGGGACAAAACACTCCCAATAGAGGACAAAACACTCCCAATAGGGGACAAAACACTCCCAATAGAGGACAAAACACTCCCAATAGGAGACAAAACACTCCCAATAGAGGACAAAACACTCCCAATAGGAGACAAAACACTCCCAATAGAGGACAAAACACTCCCAGTAGAGGACAAAACACTCCCAATAGGAGACAAAACACTCCCAATAGAGGACAAAACACTCCCAATAGGAGACAAAACACTCCCAATAGAGGACAAAACACTCCCAATAGAGGACAAAACACTCCCAATAGAGGACAAAACACTCCCAATAGGGGACAAAACACTCCCAATAGAAGACAAAACACTCCCAATAGAGGACAAAACACTCCCAATAGAGAACAAAACACTCCCAATAGGGGACAAAACACTCCCAATAGAGGACAATACACTCCCAATAGAGGACAAAACACTCCCAATAGGAGACAAAACACTCCCAATAGAGGACAAAACACTCCCAATAGAGAGGACAAAACACTCCCAATAGAGGACAAAACAAACACTCCCAATAGAGGACAAAACACTCCCAATAGGAGACAAAACACTCCCAATAGGAGACAAAACACTCCCAATAGAGGACAAAACACTCCCAATAGAGGACAAAACACTCCCAATAGAGGACAAAACACGACCAATAGGAGACAAAACACTCCCAATAGAGGACAAAACACTCCCAATAGAGGACAAAACACTCCCAATAGGGGACAAAACACTCCCAATAGAGGACAAAACACTCCCAATAGAGGACAAAACACTCCCAATAGGGGACAAAACACTCCCAATAGAGGACAAAACACTCCCAATAGAGGACAAAACACTCCCAATAGGGGACAAAACACTCCCAATAGAGGACAAAACACTCCCAATAGAGGACAAAACAATCTCAATAGGGGACAAAACACTCCCAATAGAGGACAAAACACTCCCAATAGGGGACAAAACACTCCCAATAGAGGACAATACACTCCCAATAGAAGGACAAAACACTCCCAATAGGAGACAAAACACTCCCAATAGGAGACAAAAGACTCTCAATAGGAGACAAAACACTACTAATAGAGGATAAAACATTCCCAATAGGGGACAAAACACTCCCAATAGGAGACAAAACACTCCCAATAGAGGACAAAACACTCCCAATAGGAGACAAAACACTCCCAATAGGAGACAAAACACTCCCAATAGAGGACAAAACACTTCCAATAGGGGACAAAACACTCCCAATAGGAGACAAAATACTCCCAATAGAGGACAAAACACTCCCAATAGGGCAAAAAACACTCCCAATAGGGGACAAAACACTCCCAATAGGAGACTAAACACTCCCAATAGGGGACAAAACCCTCCCAATAGAGGACAAAACACTCCCAATAGAGGACAAAACACTCCCAATAGAAGGACAAAACACTCCCAATAGGAGACAAAACACTCCCAATAGAGGACAAAACATTCCCAATAGAGAGGACAAAACACTCCCAATAGAGAGACAATGCACTCCCAATAGGAGACAAAACACTCCCAATAGAGGACAAAACACTCCCAATAGGGGACAAAACACTCCAAATAGGGGACAAAACACTCCCAATAGAGGACAAAACACTCCTAATAGGGGACAAACACTCCCAATAGAGGACAAACCTCTCCCAATAGAGGACAAAATGCTCCCAATAGAGGTCAAAACCCTCCCAATAGGGGACAAAACACTCCCAATAGGGAACAAAACACTCCCAATAGAGGACAAAACACTCCCAATATGGGACAAAACACTCCCAATAGAGGACAAAACACTCCCAATAGAGGACAAAACACTCCCAATAGGAGACAAAACACTCCCAATAGGAGACAAAACACTCCCAATAGAGGACAACACACTCACAATAGGGGACAATACACTCCCAATAGGAGACAAAACACTCCCAATAGGGGACAAAAAACTCCCAATAGAGGACAAAACACTCCCAATAGGGGACAAAAAACTCCCAATAGAGGACAAAACACTCCCAATAGAGGACAAAACACTCCCTATAGAAGGACAAAACACTCCCAATGGGGGACAAAACACTCCCAATAGAGGACAAAACACTCCCAATAGAGGACAAAACACTCCCAATAGAGGACAAAACACTCCCAATAGGGGACAAAAAACTCCCAATAGAGGACAAAACACTCCCAATAGAGGACAAAACACTCCCAATAGAGGACAAAACACTCCCTATAGAAGAACAAAACACTCCCAATAGGGGACAAAACACTCCCAATAGAGGACAAAACACTCCCAATAGAGGACAAAACACTCCCTATAGAAGGACAAAACACCCCCAATAGGGGACAAAACACTCCCAATAGAGGACAAAACACTCCCAATAGAGGACAAAACACTCCCAATAGGGGACAAAACACTCCCAATAGAGGACAAAACACTCCCAATAGGGGACAAAACACTCCCAATAGGGGACAAAACACTCCCAATAGGAGACAAAACACTCCCAATAGAGGACAAAACACTCCCAATAGGAGACAAAACACTCCCAATAGAGGGGACAAAACACTCCCAATAGAGGACAAAACAATCCCAATAGAGGACAAAACACTCCAAATAGGGGACAATACACTCCCAATAGGAGACAAAACACTCCCAATAGGGGACAATACACTCCCAATAGAGGATAAAACACTCCGAATAGGGGGCAAAACACTCCCAATAGGGGACAAAACACTCCGAATAGGGGACAAAACACTCCCAATAGGGGACAAAACACTCCCAATAGGGGACAAAACACTCCCAATAGGGGACAAAACACTCAAAATAGGGGACAAAACACTCCCAATAGAGGACAAAACAATCTCAATAGAGGAAAAAACACTCCCAATAGAGGACAAAACACTCCCAATAGGGGACAAAACATTCCCAATAGGGGACAAAACACTCCCAATAGAGGACGAAACACTTCCAATAGAGGACAAAACACTCCCAATAGGGGACAAAACACTCCCAATAGAGGACAACACACTCCCAATAGAGGACGAAACACTCCCAATAGAGGACAAAACATTCCCAATAGAGGACAACACACTCCCAATAGAGGACGAAACACTCCCAATAGAGGACAAAACACTCCCAATAGGGGACAAAACACTCCCAATAGAGGACAAAACACTCTCAATAGGGGACAAAACACTCCCAATAGGGGACATTACACTCCCAATAGAGGACAAAACACTCCCAATAGAGGACAAAACAATCCCAATAGAGGACAAAACACTCCCAATAGCGGACAAAACACTCCCAATAGAGGACAAAACACTCCCAATAGGGGACAAAACACTCCCAATAGAGGACAAAACACTCCCAATAGGGGACAAAACACTCCCAATAGGGGAAAAAAACACTCCCAATAGAGGAACAAAACACTCCCACTAGAGGACAAAACCCTCCCAATAGAGGACAAAACAAACACTCCCAATAGAGGACACAACACTCCCAATAGAGGACAAAACACTCCCAATAGAGGACAAAACACTCCCAATAGAGGACAAAACACTCCCAATAGAGGACAAAACATTCCCAATAGAGGACAAAACACTCTCAATAGGGGACAAAACACTCCCAATAGGGGACAATAAACTCCCAATAGAGGACAAAACACTCCCAATAGAGGACAAAACACTCCCAATAGTAGACAAAACACTCCCAATAGGAGACAAAACACTCCCAATAGGGGACAAAACACTCCCAATAGGAGACAAAACACTCCCAATAGGGGACAAAACACTCCCAATAGGGGACAAAACACTCCCAATAGGGGACAAAACACTCCCAATAGAGGACAAAACACTCCCAATAGAGGACAAAACAATCTCAATAGAGGAAAAAACACTCCCAATAGAGGACAAAACACTCCAAATAGGGGACAAAACATTCCCAATAGGGGACAAAACACTCTCAATAGGGGACAAAACACTCCCAATAGGGGACAATAAACTCCCAATAGAGGACAAAACACTCCCAATAGGAGACAAAACACTCCCAATAGGAGACAAAACACTCCCAATAGGAGACAAAACACTCCCAATAGGGGACAAAACACTCCCAATAGGAGACAAAACACTCCCAATAGGGGACAAAACACTCCCAATAGAGGACAAAACACTCCCAATAGAGGACAAAACAATCTCAATAGGGGACAAAACACTCCCAATAGAGGACAAAACACTCCCAATAGGGGACAAAACACTCCCAATAGAGGACAATACACTCCCAATAGAAGGACAAAACACTCCCAATAGGAGACAAAACACTCCCAATAGGAGACAAAAGACTCTCAATAGGAGACAAAACACTACTAATAGAGGATAAAACATTCCCAATAGGGGACAAAACACTCCCAATAGGAGACAAAACACTCCCAATAGAGGACAAAACACTCCCAATAGGAGACAAAACACTCCCAATAGGAGACAAAACACTCCCAATAGAGGACAAAACACTTCCAATAGGGGACAAAACACTCCCAATAGGAGACAAAATACTCCCAATAGAGGACAAAACACTCCCAATAGGGCAAAAAACACTCCCAATAGGGGACAAAACACTCCCAATAGGAGACTAAACACTCCCAATAGGGGACAAAACCCTCCCAATAGAGGACAAAACACTCCCAATAGAGGACAAAACACTCCCAATAGAAGGACAAAACACTCCCAATAGGAGACAAAACACTCCCAATAGAGGACAAAACATTCCCAATAGAGAGGACAAAACACTCCCAATAGAGAGACAATGCACTCCCAATAGGAGACAAAACACTCCCAATAGAGGACAAAACACTCCCAATAGGGGACAAAACACTCCAAATAGGGGACAAAACACTCCCAATAGAGGACAAAACACTCCTAATAGGGGACAAACACTCCCAATAGAGGACAAACCTCTCCCAATAGAGGACAAAATGCTCCCAATAGAGGTCAAAACCCTCCCAATAGGGGACAAAACACTCCCAATAGGGAACAAAACACTCCCAATAGAGGACAAAACACTCCCAATATGGGACAAAACACTCCCAATAGAGGACAAAACACTCCCAATAGAGGACAAAACACTCCCAATAGGAGACAAAACACTCCCAATAGGAGACAAAACACTCCCAATAGAGGACAACACACTCACAATAGGGGACAATACACTCCCAATAGGAGACAAAACACTCCCAATAGGGGACAAAAAACTCCCAATAGAGGACAAAACACTCCCAATAGGGGACAAAAAACTCCCAATAGAGGACAAAACACTCCCAATAGAGGACAAAACACTCCCTATAGAAGGACAAAACACTCCCAATGGGGGACAAAACACTCCCAATAGAGGACAAAACACTCCCAATAGAGGACAAAACACTCCCAATAGAGGACAAAACACTCCCAATAGGGGACAAAAAACTCCCAATAGAGGACAAAACACTCCCAATAGAGGACAAAACACTCCCAATAGAGGACAAAACACTCCCTATAGAAGAACAAAACACTCCCAATAGGGGACAAAACACTCCCAATAGAGGACAAAACACTCCCAATAGAGGACAAAACACTCCCTATAGAAGGACAAAACACCCCCAATAGGGGACAAAACACTCCCAATAGAGGACAAAACACTCCCAATAGAGGACAAAACACTCCCAATAGGGGACAAAACACTCCCAATAGAGGACAAAACACTCCCAATAGGGGACAAAACACTCCCAATAGGGGACAAAACACTCCCAATAGGAGACAAAACACTCCCAATAGAGGACAAAACACTCCCAATAGGAGACAAAACACTCCCAATAGAGGGGACAAAACACTCCCAATAGAGGACAAAACAATCCCAATAGAGGACAAAACACTCCAAATAGGGGACAATACACTCCCAATAGGAGACAAAACACTCCCAATAGGGGACAATACACTCCCAATAGAGGATAAAACACTCCGAATAGGGGGCAAAACACTCCCAATAGGGGACAAAACACTCCGAATAGGGGACAAAACACTCCCAATAGGGGACAAAACACTCCCAATAGGGGACAAAACACTCCCAATAGGGGACAAAACACTCAAAATAGGGGACAAAACACTCCCAATAGAGGACAAAACAATCTCAATAGAGGAAAAAACACTCCCAATAGAGGACAAAACACTCCCAATAGGGGACAAAACATTCCCAATAGGGGACAAAACACTCCCAATAGAGGACGAAACACTTCCAATAGAGGACAAAACACTCCCAATAGGGGACAAAACACTCCCAATAGAGGACAACACACTCCCAATAGAGGACGAAACACTCCCAATAGAGGACAAAACATTCCCAATAGAGGACAACACACTCCCAATAGAGGACGAAACACTCCCAATAGAGGACAAAACACTCCCAATAGGGGACAAAACACTCCCAATAGAGGACAAAACACTCTCAATAGGGGACAAAACACTCCCAATAGGGGACATTACACTCCCAATAGAGGACAAAACACTCCCAATAGAGGACAAAACAATCCCAATAGAGGACAAAACACTCCCAATAGCGGACAAAACACTCCCAATAGAGGACAAAACACTCCCAATAGGGGACAAAACACTCCCAATAGAGGACAAAACACTCCCAATAGGGGACAAAACACTCCCAATAGGGGAAAAAAACACTCCCAATAGAGGAACAAAACACTCCCACTAGAGGACAAAACCCTCCCAATAGAGGACAAAACAAACACTCCCAATAGAGGACACAACACTCCCAATAGAGGACAAAACACTCCCAATAGAGGACAAAACACTCCCAATAGAGGACAAAACACTCCCAATAGAGGACAAAACATTCCCAATAGAGGACAAAACACTCTCAATAGGGGACAAAACACTCCCAATAGGGGACAATAAACTCCCAATAGAGGACAAAACACTCCCAATAGAGGACAAAACACTCCCAATAGTAGACAAAACACTCCCAATAGGAGACAAAACACTCCCAATAGGGGACAAAACACTCCCAATAGGAGACAAAACACTCCCAATAGGGGACAAAACACTCCCAATAGGGGACAAAACACTCCCAATAGGGGACAAAACACTCCCAATAGAGGACAAAACACTCCCAATAGAGGACAAAACAATCTCAATAGAGGAAAAAACACTCCCAATAGAGGACAAAACACTCCAAATAGGGGACAAAACATTCCCAATAGGGGACAAAACACTCTCAATAGGGGACAAAACACTCCCAATAGGGGACAATAAACTCCCAATAGAGGACAAAACACTCCCAATAGGAGACAAAACACTCCCAATAGGAGACAAAACACTCCCAATAGGAGACAAAACACTCCCAATAGGGGACAAAACACTCCCAATAGGAGACAAAACACTCCCAATAGGGGACAAAACACTCCCAATAGGGGACAAAACACTCCCAATAGGGGACAATACACTCCCAATAGGAGACAAAACACTCCCAATAGGGGACAAAACACTCCCAATAGGAGACAAAACACTCCCAATAGGGGACAAAACATTCCCAATAGGGGACAAAACACTCCCAATAGGAGACAAAACACTCCCAATAGGGGACAAAACACTCCCAATAGGGGACAAAACACTCCCAATAGGGGACAAAACACTCCCAATAGGAGACAAAACACTCCCAATAGGAGACAAAACATTCCCAATAGGGGACAAAACACTCCCAATAGGAGACAAAACACTCCCAATAGGGGACAAAACACTCTCAATAGGGGACAAAACACTCCCAATAGGGGACAAAACACTCCCAATAGAGGACAAAACACTCCCAATAGAGGACAAAACAATCTCAATAGAGGAAAAAACACTCCCAATAGAGGACAAAACACTCCCAATAGGGGACAAAACATTCCCAATAGGGGACAAAACACTCTCAATAGGGGACAAAACACTCCCAATAGGGGACAATAAACTCCCAATAGAGGACAAAACACTCCCAATAGGAGACAAAACACTCCCAATAGGAGACAAAACACTCCCAATAGGAGACAAAACACTCCCAATAGGGGACAAAACACTACCAATAGGAGACAAAACACTCCCAATAGGGGACAAAACACTCCCAATAGGGGACAAAACACTCCCAATAGAGGACAAAACAATCTCAATAGAGGAAAAAACACTCCCAATAGAGGACAAAACACTCCCAATAGGGGACAAAACTTTCCCAATAGGGGACAAAACACTCCCAATAGGGGAAAAAAACACTCCCAATAGAGGAACAAAACACTCCCAATAGAAGACAAAACCCTCCCAATAGAGGACAAAACACTCCCAATAGAGGACAAAACACTCCCAATAGAGGACACAACACTCCCAATAGAGGACAAAACACTCCCAATAGAGGACAAAACACTCCCAATAGAGGACAAAACAATATCAATAGGGGACAAAACACTCCCAATAGAGGACAAAACAATCTCAATAGGGGACAAAACACTCCCAATAGAGGACAAAACACTCCCAATAGAGGACAAAACAATCTCAATAGGGGACAAAACACTCTCAATAGAGGACAAAACACTCCCAATAGAGAGGACAAAACACTCCCAATAGAGGACAAAACAAACACTCCCAATAGAGGACAAAACACTCCCAATAGAGAGGACATAACCCTCCCAATAGGAGACAAAACACTCCCAATAGAGGACAAAACACTCCCAATAGAGGACAAAACACCCCCAATAGAGGACAAAACACCCCCAATAGGAGACAAAACACTCCCAATAGAGGACAAAACACTCCCAATAGAGGACAAAACACTCCCAATAGAGGACAAAACACTCCCAATAGAGGACAAAACAATCTCAATAGGAGACAAAACACTCCCAATAGGAGACAAAACACTCCCAATAGAGGACAAAACACTCCCAATAGAGGACAAAACACTCCCAATAGAGGACAAAACACTCCCAATAGAGGACAAAACAATCTCAATAGGGGACAAAACACTCCCAATAGAGGACAAAACCCTCCCAATAGGAGACAAAACACTCCCAATAGAGGACAAAACACTCCCAATAGAGGACAAAACACCCCCAATAGAGGACAAAACACCCCCAATAGGAGACAAAACACTCCCAATAGAGGACAAAACACTCCCAATAGGGGACAAAACACTCCCAATAGAGGACAAAACACTCCCAATAGGGGACAAAACACTCCCAATAGGGGACAAAACACCCCCAATAGGGGACAAAACACTCCCAATAGAGGACAAAACACTCCCAATAGGGGACAAAACACTCCCAATAGAGGACAAAACACTCCCAATAGGGGACAAAACACTCCCAATAGGGGACAAAACACTCCCAATAGGAGACAAAACACTCCCAATAGAGGACAAAACACTCCCAATAGAGGACAAAACAGTCCCAATAGGAGACAAAACACTCCCAATAGAGGACAAAACACTCCCAATAGAGGACAAAACACTCCCAATAGAGGACAAAACACTCCCAATAGGAGACAAAACACTCCCAATAGAGGACAAAACACTCCCAATAGGAGACAAAACACTCCCAATAGAGGACAAAACACTCCCAATAGAGGACAAAACACTCCCAATAGGGGACAAAACACTCCAAATAGGAGACAAAACACTCCCAATAGAGGACAAAACAATCCCAATAGAGGACAAAACACTCCCAATAGAGGACAAAACACTCCCAATAGGAGACAAAACACTCCCAATAGAGGACAAAACACTCCCAATAGAGGACAAAACACTCCCAATAGAGGACAAAACACTCCCAATAGAGGACAAAACAATCTCAATAGGGGACAAAACACTCTCAATAGAGGACAAAACACTCCCAATAGAGAGGACAAAACACTCCCAATAGAGGACAAAACACTCCCAATAGGAGACAAAACACTCCCAATAGAGGACAAAACAAACACTCCCAATAGAGGACAAAACACTCCCAATAGAGGACAAAACACTCCCAATAGGAGACAAAACACTCCCAATAGAGGACAAAACACTCCCAATAGAGGACAAAACACTCCCAATAGAGGACAAAACACTCCCAATAGAGGACAAAACAATCTCAATAGGGGACAAAACAAACACTCCCAATAGAGGACAAAACACTCCCAATAGAGGACAAAACACTACCAATAGAGGACAAAACAAACACTCCCAATAGAGGACAAAACACTCCCAATAGAGGACAAAACAAACACTCCCAATAGAGGACAAAACACTCCCAATAGAGGACAAAACACTCCCAATAGGAGACAAAACACTCCCAATAGGGGACAAAACACTCCAAATAGGAGACAAAACACTCCCAATAGAGGACAAAACAATCCCAATAGAGGACAAAACACTCCCAATAGAGGACAAAACACTGCCAATAGGAGACAAAACACTCCCAATAGAGGACAAAACACTCCCAATACAGGACAAAACACTCCCAATAGAGGACAAAACACTCCCAATAGAGGACAAAACAATCTCAATAGGGGACAAAACACTCCCAATAGAGGACAAAACCCTCCCAATAGGAGACAAAACACTCCCAATAGAGGACAAAACACTCCCAATAGAGGACAAAACACCCCCAATAGAGGACAAAACACCCCCAATAGGAGACAAAACACTCCCAATAGAGGACAAAACACTCCCAATAGAGGACAAAACACTCCCAATAGGGGACAAAACACTCCCAATAGAGGACAAAACACTCCCAATAGGGGACAAAACACTCCCAATAGGGGACAAAACACCCCCAATAGGGGACAAAACACTCCCAATAGAGGACAAAACACTCCCAATAGGGGACAAAACACTCCCAATAGAGGACAAAACACTCCCAATAGGAGACAAAACACTCCCAATAGAGGACAAAACACTCCCAATAGGAGACAAAACACTCCCAATAGAGGACAAAACACTCCCAGTAGAGGACAAAACACTCCCAATAGGAGACAAAACACTCCCAATAGAGGACAAAACACTCCCAATAGGAGACAAAACACTCCCAATAGAGGACAAAACACTCCCAATAGAGGACAAAACACTCCCAATAGAGGACAAAACACTCCCAATAGGGGACAAAACACTCCCAATAGAAGACAAAACACTCCCAATAGAGGACAAAACACTCCCAATAGAGAACAAAACACTCCCAATAGGGGACAAAACACTCCCAATAGAGGACAATACACTCCCAATAGAGGACAAAACACTCCCAATAGGAGACAAAACACTCCCAATAGAGGACAAAACACTCCCAATAGAGAGGACAAAACACTCCCAATAGAGGACAAAACAAACACTCCCAATAGAGGACAAAACACTCCCAATAGGAGACAAAACACTCCCAATAGGAGACAAAACACTCCCAATAGAGGACAAAACACTCCCAATAGAGGACAAAACACTCCCAATAGAGGACAAAACACAACCAATAGGAGACAAAACACTCCCAATAGAGGACAAAACACTCCCAATAGAGGACAAAACACTCCCAATAGGGGACAAAACACTCCCAATAGAGGACAAAACACTCCCAATAGAGGACAAAACACTCCCAATAGGGGACAAAACACTCCCAATAGAGGACAAAACACTCCCAATAGAGGACAAAACATTCCCAATAGGGGACAAAACACTCCCAATAGAGGACAAAACACTCCCAATAGAGGACAAAACAATCTCAATAGGGGACAAAACACTCCCAATAGAGGACAAAACACTCCCAATAGGGGACAAAACACTCCCAATAGAGGACAATACACTCCCAATAGAAGGACAAAACACTCCCAATAGGAGACAAAACACTCCCAATAGGAGACAAAAGACTCTCAATAGGAGACAAAACACTACTAATAGAGGATAAAACATTCCCAATAGGGGACAAAACACTCCCAATAGGAGACAAAACACTCCCAATAGAGGACAAAACACTCCCAATAGGAGACAAAACACTCCCAATAGGAGACAAAACACTCCCAATAGAGGACAAAACACTTCCAATAGGGGACAAAACACTCCCAATAGGAGACAAAATACTCCCAATAGAGGACAAAACACTCCCAATAGGGCAAAAAACACTCCCAATAGGGGACAAAACACTCCCAATAGGAGACTAAACACTCCCAATAGGGGACAAAACCCTCCCAATAGAGGACAAAACACTCCCAATAGAGGACAAAACACTCCCAATAGAAGGACAAAACACTCCCAATAGGAGACAAAACACTCCCAATAGAGGACAAAACATTCCCAATAGAGAGGACAAAACACTCCCAATAGAGAGACAATGCACTCCCAATAGGAGACAAAACACTCCCAATAGAGGACAAAACACTCCCAATAGGGGACAAAACACTCCAAATAGGGGACAAAACACTCCCAATAGAGGACAAAACACTCCTAATAGGGGACAAACACTCCCAATAGAGGACAAACCTCTCCCAATAGAGGACAAAATGCTCCCAATAGAGGTCAAAACCCTCCCAATAGGGGACAAAACACTCCCAATAGGGAACAAAACACTCCCAATAGAGGACAAAACACTCCCAATATGGGACAAAACACTCCCAATAGAGGACAAAACACTCCCAATAGAGGACAAAACACTCCCAATAGGAGACAAAACACTCCCAATAGGAGACAAAACACTCCCAATAGAGGACAACACACTCACAATAGGGGACAATACACTCCCAATAGGAGACAAAACACTCCCAATAGGGGACAAAAAACTCCCAATAGAGGACAAAACACTCCCAATAGGGGACAAAAAACTCCCAATAGAGGACAAAACACTCCCAATAGAGGACAAAACACTCCCTATAGAAGGACAAAACACTCCCAATGGGGGACAAAACACTCCCAATAGAGGACAAAACACTCCCAATAGAGGACAAAACACTCCCAATAGAGGACAAAACACTCCCAATAGGGGACAAAAAACTCCCAATAGAGGACAAAACACTCCCAATAGAGGACAAAACACTCCCAATAGAGGACAAAACACTCCCTATAGAAGAACAAAACACTCCCAATAGGGGACAAAACACTCCCAATAGAGGACAAAACACTCCCAATAGAGGACAAAACACTCCCTATAGAAGGACAAAACACCCCCAATAGGGGACAAAACACTCCCAATAGAGGACAAAACACTCCCAATAGAGGACAAAACACTCCCAATAGGGGACAAAACACTCCCAATAGAGGACAAAACACTCCCAATAGGGGACAAAACACTCCCAATAGGGGACAAAACACTCCCAATAGGAGACAAAACACTCCCAATAGAGGACAAAACACTCCCAATAGGAGACAAAACACTCCCAATAGAGGGGACAAAACACTCCCAATAGAGGACAAAACAATCCCAATAGAGGACAAAACACTCCAAATAGGGGACAATACACTCCCAATAGGAGACAAAACACTCCCAATAGGGGACAATACACTCCCAATAGAGGATAAAACACTCCGAATAGGGGGCAAAACACTCCCAATAGGGGACAAAACACTCCGAATAGGGGACAAAACACTCCCAATAGGGGACAAAACACTCCCAATAGAGGACTAAACACTCCCAATAGAGGACAAAACACTCCCAATAGAGGACAAAACACTCCCAATAGAGGGACAATACACTCCCAATAGAGGACAAAACACTCCCAATAGGGGACAATACACTCCCAATAGGGGACAAAACACTCCCAATAGGGGACAATACACTCCCAATAGAGGATAAAACACTCCGAATAGGGGGCAAAACACTCCCAATAGGGGACAAAACACTCCGAATAGGGGACAAAACACTCCCAATAGAGGACAAAACACTCCCAATAGAGGGACAATACACTCCCAATAGAGGACAAAACACTCCCAATAGGGGACAATACACTCCCAATAGGGGACAAAACACTCCCAATAGGGGACAATACACTCCCAATAGGAGACAAAACACTCCCAATAGGGGACAAAACACTCCCAATAGGGAACAATACACTCCCAATAGGAGACAAAACACTACTAATAGAGGATAAAACACTCCGAATAGGGGGCAAAACACTCCCAATAGGGGACAAAACACTCCCAATATAGGACAAAATACTCCCATTAGAGGACAAAACACTCCCAATAGAGGACAAAACACTCCCAATAGGGGACAAAACACTCCCAATAGAGGACAAAACACTCCAAATAGGGGACAAAACACTCCCAATAGAGGACAAAACACTCCTAATAGGGGATTAACACTCCCAATAGAGGACAAAACACTCCCAATAGAGGGACAATACACTCCCAATAGAGGACAAAACACTCCCAATAGGGGACAATACACTCCCAATAGGAGACAAAACACTCCCAATAGAGGACAAAACACTCCCAATAGGAGACAAAACACTCCCAATAGAGGACAAAACACTCCCAATAGAGGTCAAAACACTCCCAATAGAGGACAAAACACTCCCAATAGAGGGACAAAACACTCCCAATAGAGGACAAAACACTCCCAATAGGGGACAAAACACTCCCAATAGAGGACAAAACACTCCCAATAGGGGACAAAACACTCCTAATAGGGGACAAACACTCCCAATAGAGGACAAACCTCTCCCAATAGAGGACAAAATGCTCCCAAAAGAGGACAAAACACTCCCAATAGGGGACAAAACACTCCCAATAGAGGACAATACACTCCCAATAGAAGGACAAAACACTCCCAATAGGAGACGAAACACTCCCAATAGGAGACAAAACACTCCCAATAGAGGACAAAACACTCCCAATAGGGGACAATACACTCCCAATAGGAGACAAAACACTACTAATAGAGGATAAAACACTCCCAATAGGGGACAAAACACTCCCAATAGGAGACAAAACACTCCGAATAGGGGGCAAAACACTCCCAATAGGGGACAAAACACTCCCAATAGGGGACAAAATACTCCCAATAGAGGACAATACACTCCCAATAGGAGACAAAACACTCCCAATAGGAGACAAAACACTCCCAATAGAGGACAAAACACTCCCAATAGGAGACAAAACAGTCCCAATAGAGGACAAAACACTCCCAATAGAGGACAAAACACTCCCAATAGAGGAACAAAACACTCCCAATAGAGGATAAAACACTCCCAATAGGGGACAATACACTCCCAATAGGAGACAAAACACTCCCAATAGGAGACAAAAAACTCCCAATAGAGGACAAAACACTCCCAATAGGAGACAAAACACTCCCAATAGAGGACAAAACACTCCCAATAGAGGACAAAACACTCCCAATAGAGGGACAAAACACTCCCAATAGAGGACAAAACACTCCCAATAGGGGACAAAACACTCCCAATAGAGGACAAAACACTCCCAATAGGGGACAAAACACTCCTAATAGGGGACAAACCTCTCCCAATAGAGGACAAAATGCTCCCAATAGAGGACAAAACACTCCCAATAGAAGGACAAAACACTCCCAATAGGAGACAAAACACTCCCAATAGGAGATAAAACACTCCCAATAGGGGACAAAACACTCCCAATAGGAGACAAAACACTCCCAATAGGGGACAAAACACTCCCAATAGGAGACAAAACACTCCCAATAGGGGACAAAACACTCCCAATAGAGGACAAAACACTCCCAATAGGAGACAAAACACTCCCAATAGAGGACAAAACACTCCCAATAGAGAGGACATAACACTCCCAATAGAGAGGACAAAACACTCCCAATAGGAGACAAAACACTCCCAATAGAGGACAAAACACTCCCAATAGAGGACAAAACATTCCCAATAGAGGACAAAACACTCCCAATAAGGGACAAAACACTCCCAATAGGGGACAAAACACTCCCAATAGGGGACAATACACTCCCAATAGGGGACAAAACACTCCCAATAGGGGACAATACACTCCCAATAAGAGACAAAACACTCCCAATAGAGGACAAAACACTCCCAATAGGAGACAAAACACTCCCAATAGAGGACAAAACACTCCCAATAGGGGACAAAACACTCCCAATAGAGGACAAAACACTCCCAATAGGGGACAAAACAATCCCAATAGAGGACAAAACAATCCCAATAGGGGACAAAACCCTGCCAATAGAGGACAAAACAATTCCAATAGAGGACAAAACACTCCCAATAGGGGACAAAACACTCCCAATAGAGGACAAAACAATCCCAATAGAGGACAAAACACTCCCAATAGAGGACAAAACACTCCCAATAGAGGACAAAACACTCCCAATAGAGGACAAAACAATCCCAATAGAGGACAAAACACTCCCAATAGAGGACAAAACAATCCCAATAGAGGACAAAACACTCCCAATAGGGGACAAAACACTCCCAATAGAGGACAAAACCCTCCCAATAGAGGACAAAACCCTCCCAATAGGAGACAAAACACTCCCAATAGAGGACAAAACACCCCCAATAGAGGACAAAACACTCCCAATAGAGGACAAAACACTCCCAATAGAGGACAAAACACCCCCAATAGAGGACAAAACACCCCCAATAGGAGACAAAACACTCCCAATAGAGGACAAAACACTCCCAATAGAGGACAACACACTCCCAATAGAGGACGAAACACTTCCAATAGAGGACAAAACACTCCCAATAGGGGACAAAACACTCCCAATAGAGGACAAAACACTCCCAATAGAGGACAAAACACTCCCAATAGAGAGGACAAAACACTCCCAATAGAGGACAACACACTCCCAATGGAGGACAAAACACTCCCAATAGAGGACAAAACACTCCCAATAGAGGACAACACACTCCCAATAGAGGACGAAACACTCCCAATAGAGGGCGAAACACTCCCAATAGAGGACAAAATACTCCCAATAGAGGACAACACACTCCCAATAGAGGACGAAACACTCCCAATAGAGGACAAAACACTCCCAATAGGGGACAAAACACTCCCAATAGAGGACAAAACACTCTCAATAGGGGACAAAACACTCCCAATAGGGGACATTACACTCCCAATAGAGGACAAAACACTCCCAATAGAGGACAAAACAATCCCAATAGAGGACAAAACACTCCCAATAGAGGACAAAACACTCCCAATAGAGGACAAAACACTCCCAATAGGGGACAAAACACTCCCAATAGAGGACAAAACACTCCCAATAGGGGACAAAACACTCCCAATAGGGGAAAAAAACACTCCCAATAGAGGAACAAAACCCTCCCAATAGAGGACAAAACACTCCCAATAGAGGACAAAACAAACACTCCCAATAGAGGACAAAACCCTCCCAATAGAGGACAAAACAAACACTCCCAATAGAGGACACAACACTCCCAATAGAGGACAAAACACTCCCAATAGAGGACAAAACGCTCCCAATAGAGGACAAAACACTCCCAATAGAGGACAAAACAATCTCAATAGGGGACAAAACACTCCCAGTAGAGGACAAAACACTCCCAATAGAGGACAAAACACTCCCAATAGGAGACAAAACACTCCCAATAGGGGACAAAACACTCCCAATAGGAGACAAAACACTCCCAATAGAGGACAAAACACTCCCAATAGAGGACAAAACACTCCTAATAGGAGACAAAACACCCCCAATAAAGGACAAAACACCCCCAATAGGGGACAAAACACTCCCAATAGGGGACAAAACACTCCCAATAGGAGACAAAACACTCCCAATAGGAGACAAAACACTCCCAATAGGAGACAAAACACTCCCAATAGGAGACAAAACACTCCCAATAGAGGACAAAACACTCCCAATAGGAGACAAAACACTCCCAATAGGAGACAAAACACTCCCAATAGGAGACAAAACACTCCCAATAGGGGACAAAACACTCCCAATAGGAGACAAAACACTCCCAATAGGGGACAAAACACTCCCAATAGGAGACAAAACACTCCCAATTGGGGACAAAACACTCCCAAGAGAGGAAAAAACACTCCCAATAGAGGACAAAACACTCCAAATAGGGGACAATACACTCCCAATAGGAGACAAAACACTCCCAATAAAGGGAAAATACACTCCCAATAGGAGACAAAACACTCCCAATAGAGGGAAAATACACTCCCAATAGAGGGAACAAAACACTCCCAATAGGGGACAAAACACTCCCAATAGGCGACAAAACACTCCCAATAGGGGACAAAACACTCCCAATAGAGGACAATACACTCCCAATAGGGGACAAAACACTCCCAATAGGGGACAAAACACTCCCAATAGAGGACAAAACACTCCCTATAGAAGGACAAAACACTCCCAATAGAGGACAAAACACTCCCAATAGAGGACAAAACACTCCCAATAGAGGACAACACACTCCCAATAGGGGACAAAACACTCCCAATAGAGGACGAAACACTACCAATAGTGAACAAAACACTCCCAATAGGGGACAAAACACTCCCAATAGAGGACAAAACACTCCCAATAGAGGACAAAACACTCCCAATAGAGAGGACAAAACACTCCCAATAGAGGACAACACACTCCCAATGGAGGACAAAACACTCCCAATAGAGGACAAAACACTCCCAATAGAGGACAACACACTCCCAATAGAGGACGAAACACTCCCAATAGAGGGCGAAACACTCCCAATAGAGGACAAAATACTCCCAATAGAGGACAACACACTCCCAATAGAGGACGAAACACTCCCAATAGAGGACAAAACACTCCCAATAGGGGACAAAACACTCCCAATAGAGGACAAAACACTCTCAATAGGGGACAAAACACTCCCAATAGGGGACATTACACTCCCAATAGAGGACAAAACACTCCCAATAGAGGACAAAACAATCCCAATAGAGGACAAAACACTCCCAATAGAGGACAAAACACTCCCAATAGAGGACAAAACACT
Organism: Hyla sarda; assembly: GCF_029499605.1. Taxonomy (NCBI): domain Eukaryota; kingdom Metazoa; phylum Chordata; class Amphibia; order Anura; family Hylidae; genus Hyla; species Hyla sarda. The sequence continues at coordinate 3,119,051 of NC_079200.1, forward strand.
CCCAATAGGGGACAAAACACTCCCAATAGAGGACAAAACACTCCCAATAGGGGACAAAACACTCCCAATAGGGGAAAAAAACACTCCCAATAGAGGAACAAAACACTCCCAATAGAGGACAAAACCCTCCCAATAGAGGACAAAACAAACACTCCCAATAGAGGACACAACACTCCCAATAGAGGACAAAACACTCCCAATAGAGGACAAAACGCTCCCAATAGAGGACAAAACACTCCCAATAGAGGACAAAACAATCTCAATAGGGGACAAAACACTCCCAGTAGAGGACAAAACACTCCCAATAGAGGACAAAACACTCCCAATAGGAGACAAAACACTCCCAATAGGGGACAAAACACTCCCAATAGGAGACAAAACACTCCCAATAGAGGACAAAACACTCCCAATAGAGGACAAAACACTCCTAATAGGAGACAAAACACCCCCAATAAAGGACAAAACACCCCCAATAGGGGACAAAACACTCCCAATAGGGGACAAAACACTCCCAATAGGAGACAAAACACTCCCAATAGGAGACAAAACACTCCCAATAGGAGACAAAACACTCCCAATAGGAGACAAAACACTCCCAATAGAGGACAAAACACTCCCAATAGGAGACAAAACACTCCCAATAGGAGACAAAACACTCCCAATAGGAGACAAAACACTCCCAATAGGGGACAAAACACTCCCAATAGGAGACAAAACACTCCCAATAGGGGACAAAACACTCCCAATAGGAGACAAAACACTCCCAATAGGGGACAAAACACTCCCAAGAGAGGAAAAAACACTCCCAATAGAGGACAAAACACTCCAAATAGGGGACAATACACTCCCAATAGGAGACAAAACACTCCCAATAAAGGGAAAATACACTCCCAATAGGAGACAAAACACTCCCAATAGAGGGAAAATACACTCCCAATAGAGGGAACAAAACACTCCCAATAGGGAACAAAACACTCCCAATAGGGGACAAAACACTCCCAATAGGGGAAAAAACACTCCCAATAGAGGACAATACACTCCCAATAGGGGACAAAACACTCCCAATAGGGGACAAAACACTCCCATTAGAGGACAAAACACTCCCTATAGAAGGACAAAACACACCCAATAGAGGACACAACACTCCCAAGAGTGGACAAAACACTCCCAATAGAGGACAAAACACTCCCAATAGAGGACAAAACACACCCAATAGAGGACACAACACTCCCAAGAGTGGACAAAACACTCCCAATAGGGGACAAAACCCTCCCAATAGAGGACAAAACACTCCGAATAGGGGGCAAAACACTCCCAATAGGGGACAAAACACTCCCAATAGAGGACAAAACACTCCCAATAGGGGACAAAACACTCCCAATAGAGGACAAAACACTCCCAATAGAGGACAAAACACTCCCAATAGGGGACAAAACACTCCCAATAGGGGACAAAACACTCCAAATAGGGGACAAAACACTCCCAATAGGGGACAAAACACTCCCAATAGAGGAAAAAACACTCCCAATAGAGGACAAAATGCTCCCAATAGAGGTCAAAACCCTCCCAATAGGGGACAAAACACTCCCAATAGGGGACAAAACACTTCCTATAGAAGGACAAAACACTCCCAATAGGGGACAAAACACTCCCAATAGAGGACAAAACACTCCCAATAGAGGACAAAACACTCCTAATAGAGGACACAACACTCTCAATAGAGGACAAAACACTCCCAATAGGGGACAAAACCCTCCCAATAGAGGACAAAACAATCCCAATAGAGGACAAAACAATCCCAATAGAGGACAAAACAATCCCAATAGAGGCCAAAACACTCCCAATAGAGGACAAAACACTCCCAATAGAGGACAAAACAATCCCAATAGAGGCCAAAACACTCCCAATAGAGGACAAAACACTCCCAATAGAGGACACAACACTCCCAATAGAGGACAAAACAATCCCAATAGAGGACAAAACAATCCCAATAGAGGCCAAAACACTCCCAATAGAGGACAAAACACACCCAATAGAGGACAAAACCCTCCCAATAGAGGACAAAACACTCCCAATAGAGAACAAAACAATCCCAATAGGGGACAAAACACTCCCAATAGGGGACAAAACACTCCCAATAGAGGACAAAACACTCCCAATAGAGGACAAAACACTCCCAATAGAGGACAAAACATTCCCAATAGAGGACAAAACACTCCCAATAGAGGACAAAACACTCCCAATAGAGGACAAAACACTCCCAATAGAGGACAAAACACTCCCAATAGAGGACAAAACACTCCCAATAGAGGACAAAACACTCCCAATAGAGGACAAAACACTCCCAATAGGGGACAAAACACTCCCAATAGAGGACAAAACACTCCCAATAGAGGACAAAACACTCCCAATAGAGGACAAAACACTCCCAATAGAGGACAAAACACTCCCAATAGAGGACAAAACACTCCCAATAGGGGACAAAACACTCCCAATAGGGGACAAAACACTCCCAATAGGGGACAAAACACTCCCAATAGGGGACAAAACACTCCCTATAGAAGGACAAAACACTCCCAATAGGGGACAAAACACTCCCAATAGAGGACAAGACACTCCCAATAGAGGACAAAACACTCCTAATAGAGGACACAACACTCTCAATAGAGGACAAAACACTCCCAATAGGGGACAAAACCCTCCCAATAGAGGACAAAACAATCCCAATAGAGGACAAAACACTCCCAATAGAGGACACAACACTCCCAATAGAGGACAAAACACTCCCAATAGGGGACAAAACCCTCCCAATAGAGGACAAAACAATCCCAATAGAGGACAAAACACTCCCAATAGAGGACAAAACACTCCCAATAGAGGACAAAACACTCCCAATAGAGGACAAAACACTCCCAATAGAGGACAAAACACTCCCAATAGAGGACAAAACACTCCTAATAGAGGACACAACACTCTCAATAGAGGACAAAACACTCCCAATAGGGGACAAAACCCTCCCAATAGAGGACAAAACAATCCCAATAGAGGACAAAACAATCCCAATAGAGGACAAAACAATCCCAATAGAGGCCAAAACACTCCCAATAGAGGACAAAACACTCCCAATAGAGGACAAAACAATCCCAATAGAGGCCAAAACACTCCCAATAGAGGACAAAACACTCCCAATAGAGGACACAACACTCCCAATAGAGGACAAAACAATCCCAATAGAGGACAAAACAATCCCAATAGAGGCCAAAACACTCCCAATAGAGGACAAAACACACCCAATAGAGGACAAAACCCTCCCAATAGAGGACAAAACACTCCCAATAGAGAACAAAACAATCCCAATAGAGGACAAAACACTCCCAATAGGGGACAAAACACTCCCAATAGAGGACAAAACACTCCCAATAGAGGACAAAACACTCCCAATAGAGGACAAAACATTCCCAATAGAGGACAAAACACTCCCAATAGAGGACAAAACACTCCCAATAGAGGACAAAACACTCCCAATAGAGGACAAAACACTCCCAATAGAGGACAAAACACTCCCAATATAGGACAAAACACTCCCAATAGAGGACAAAACACTCCCAATAGGGGACAAAACACTCCCAATAGAGGACAAAACACTCCCAATAGAGGACAATACACTCCCAATAGAGGACAAAACACTCCCAATAGAGGACAAAACACTCCCAATAGAGGACAAAACACTCCCAATAGGGGACAAAACACTCCCAATAGGGGACAAAACACTCCCAATAGGGGACAAAACACTCCCTATAGAAGGACAAAACACTCCCAATAGGGGACAAAACACTCCCAATAGAGGACAAGACACTCCCAATAGAGGACAAAACACTCCTAATAGAGGACACAACACTCTCAATAGAGGACAAAACACTCCCAATAGGGGACAAAACCCTCCCAATAGAGGACAAAACAATCCCAATAGAGGACAAAACACTCCCAATAGAGGACACAACACTCCCAATAGAGGACAAAACACTCCCAATAGGGGACAAAACCCTCCCAATAGAGGACAAAACAATCCCAATAGAGGACAAAACACTCCCAATAGAGGACAAAACACTCCCAATAGAGGACAAAACACTCCCAATAGAGGACAAAACACTCCCAATATAGGACAAAACACTCCCAATAAAGGACAAAACACTCCCAATAGGGGACAAAACACTCCCAATAGAGGACAAAACACTCCCAATAGAGGACAAAACACACCCAATAGAGGACAAAACACTCCCAATAGAGGACAAAACACTCCCAATAGGGGACAAAACACTCCCAATAGGGGACAAAACACTCAAAATAGGGGACAAAACACTCCCAATAGAGGACAAAACAATCTCAATAGAGGAAAAAACACTCCCAATAGAGGACAAAACACTCCCAATAGGGGACAAAACATTCCCAATAGGGGACAAAACACTCCCAATAGAGGACGAAACACTTCCAATAGAGGACAAAACACTCCCAATAGGGGACAAAACACTCCCAATAGAGGACAACACACTCCCAATAGAGGACGAAACACTCCCAATAGAGGACAAAACATTCCCAATAGAGGACAACACACTCCCAATAGAGGACGAAACACTCCCAATAGAGGACAAAACACTCCCAATAGGGGACAAAACACTCCCAATAGAGGACAAAACACTCTCAATAGGGGACAAAACACTCCCAATAGGGGACATTACACTCCCAATAGAGGACAAAACACTCCCAATAGAGGACAAAACAATCCCAATAGAGGACAAAACACTCCCAATAGCGGACAAAACACTCCCAATAGAGGACAAAACACTCCCAATAGGGGACAAAACACTCCCAATAGAGGACAAAACACTCCCAATAGGGGACAAAACACTCCCAATAGGGGAAAAAAACACTCCCAATAGAGGAACAAAACACTCCCACTAGAGGACAAAACCCTCCCAATAGAGGACAAAACAAACACTCCCAATAGAGGACACAACACTCCCAATAGAGGACAAAACACTCCCAATAGAGGACAAAACACTCCCAATAGAGGACAAAACACTCCCAATAGAGGACAAAACATTCCCAATAGAGGACAAAACACTCTCAATAGGGGACAAAACACTCCCAATAGGGGACAATAAACTCCCAATAGAGGACAAAACACTCCCAATAGAGGACAAAACACTCCCAATAGTAGACAAAACACTCCCAATAGGAGACAAAACACTCCCAATAGGGGACAAAACACTCCCAATAGGAGACAAAACACTCCCAATAGGGGACAAAACACTCCCAATAGGGGACAAAACACTCCCAATAGGGGACAAAACACTCCCAATAGAGGACAAAACACTCCCAATAGAGGACAAAACAATCTCAATAGAGGAAAAAACACTCCCAATAGAGGACAAAACACTCCCAATAGGGGACAAAACATTCCCAATAGGGGACAAAACACTCTCAATAGGGGACAAAACACTCCCAATAGGGGACAATAAACTCCCAATAGAGGACAAAACACTCCCAATAGGAGACAAAACACTCCCAATAGGAGACAAAACACTCCCAATAGGAGACAAAACACTCCCAATAGGGGACAAAACACTCCCAATAGGAGACAAAACACTCCCAATAGGGGACAAAACACTCCCAATAGGGGACAAAACACTCCCAATAGGGGACAATACACTCCCAATAGGAGACAAAACACTCCCAATAGGGGACAAAACACTCCCAATAGGAGACAAAACACTCCCAATAGGGGACAAAACATTCCCAATAGGGGACAAAACACTCCCAATAGGAGACAAAACACTCCCAATAGGGGACAAAACACTCCCAATAGGGGACAAAACACTCCCAATAGGGGACAAAACACTCCCAATAGGAGACAAAACACTCCCAATAGGAGACAAAACATTCCCAATAGGGGACAAAACACTCCCAATAGGAGACAAAACACTCCCAATAGGGGACAAAACACTCTCAATAGGGGACAAAACACTCCCAATAGGGGACAAAACACTCCCAATAGAGGACAAAACACTCCCAATAGAGGACAAAACAATCTCAATAGAGGAAAAAACACTCCCAATAGAGGACAAAACACTCCCAATAGGGGACAAAACATTCCCAATAGGGGACAAAACACTCTCAATAGGGGACAAAACACTCCCAATAGGGGACAATAAACTCCCAATAGAGGACAAAACACTCCCAATAGGAGACAAAACACTCCCAATAGGAGACAAAACACTCCCAATAGGAGACAAAACACTCCCAATAGGGGACAAAACACTCCCAATAGGAGACAAAACACTCCCAATAGGGGACAAAACACTCCCAATAGGGGACAAAACACTCCCAATAGAGGACAAAACAATCTCAATAGAGGAAAAAACACTCCCAATAGAGGACAAAACACTCCCAATAGGGGACAAAACTTTCCCAATAGGGGACAAAACACTCCCAATAGGGGAAAAAAACACTCCCAATAGAGGAACAAAACACTCCCAATAGAAGACAAAACCCTCCCAATAGAGGACAAAACACTCCCAATAGAGGACAAAACACTCCCAATAGAGGACACAACACTCCCAATAGAGGACAAAACACTCCCAATAGAGGACAAAACACTCCCAATAGAGGACAAAACAATCTCAATAGGGGACAAAACACTCCCAATAGAGGACAAAACAATCTCAATAGGGGACAAAACACTCCCAATAGAGGACAAAACACTCCCAATAGAGGACAAAACAATCTCAATAGGGGACAAAACACTCTCAATAGAGGACAAAACACTCCCAATAGAGAGGACAAAACACTCCCAATAGAGGACAAAACAAACACTCCCAATAGAGGACAAAACACTCCCAATAGAGGACAAAACACTCCCAATAGGAGACAAAACACTCCCAATAGAGGACAAAACACTCCCAATAGAGGACAAAACACTCCCAATAGAGGACAAAACAATCTCAATAGGGGACAAAACACTCCCAATAGAGGACAAAACCCTCCCAATAGGAGACAAAACACTCCCAATAGAGGACAAAACACTCCCAATAGAGGACAAAACACCCCCAATAGAGGACAAAACACCCCCAATAGGAGACAAAACACTCCCAATAGAGGACAAAACACTCCCAATAGGGGACAAAACACTCCCAATAGAGGACAAAACACTCCCAATAGGGGACAAAACACTCCCAATAGGGGACAAAACACCCCCAATAGGGGACAAAACACTCCCAATAGAGGACAAAACACTCCCAATAGGGGACAAAACACTCCCAATAGAGGACAAAACACTCCCAATAGGGGACAAAACACTCCCAATAGGGGACAAAACACTCCCAATAGGAGACAAAACACTCCCAATAGAGGACAAAACACTCCCAATAGAGGACAAAACAGTCCCAATAGGAGACAAAACACTCCCAATAGAGGACAAAACACTCCCAATAGAGGACAAAACACTCCCAATAGAGGACAAAACACTCCCAATAGGAGACAAAACACTCCCAATAGAGGACAAAACACTCCCAATAGAGGACAAAACACTCCCAATAGGGGACAAAACACTCCCAATAGGAGACAAAACACTCCCAATAGGGGACAAAACACTCCAAATAGGAGACAAAATACTCCCAATAGAGGACAAAACACTCCCAATAGAGGACAAAACACTCCCAATAGGAGACAAAACACTCCCAATAGAGGACAAAACACTCCCAATAGAGGACAAAACACTCCCAATAGAGGACAAAACACTCCCAATAGAGGACAAAACAATCTCAATAGGGGACAAAACACTCTCAATAGAGGACAAAACACTCCCAATAGAGAGGACAAAACACTCCCAATAGAGGACAAAACACTCCCAATAGGAGACAAAACACTCCCAATAGAGGACAAAACAAACACTCCCAATAGAGGACAAAACACTCCCAATAGAGGACAAAACACTCCCAATAGGAGACAAAACACTCCCAATAGAGGACAAAACACTCCCAATAGAGGACAAAACACTCCCAATAGAGGACAAAACACTCCCAATAGAGGACAAAACAATCTCAATAGGGGACAAAACAAACACTCCCAATAGAGGACAAAACACTCCCAATAGAGGACAAAACACTACCAATAGAGGACAAAACAAACACTCCCAATAGAGGACAAAACACTCCCAATAGAGGACAAAACACTCCCAATAGGAGACAAAACACTCCCAATAGGGGACAAAACACTCCAAATAGGAGACAAAACACTCCCAATAGAGGACAAAACAATCCCAATAGAGGACAAAACACTCCCAATAGAGGACAAAACACTCCCAATAGGAGACAAAACACTCCCAATAGAGGACAAAACACTCCCAATACAGGACAAAACACTCCCAATAGAGGACAAAACACTCCCAATAGAGGACAAAACAATCTCAATAGGGGACAAAACACTCCCAATAGAGGACAAAACCCTCCCAATAGGAGACAAAACACTCCCAATAGAGGACAAAACACTCCCAATAGAGGACAAAACACCCCCAATAGAGGACAAAACACCCCCAATAGGAGACAAAACACTCCCAATAGAGGACAAAACACTCCCAATAGAGGACAAAACACTCCCAATAGGGGACAAAACACTCCCAATAGAGGACAAAACACTCCCAATAGGGGACAAAACACTCCCAATAGGGGACAAAACACCCCCAATAGGGGACAAAACACTCCCAATAGAGGACAAAACACTCCCAATAGGGGACAAAACACTCCCAATAGAGGACAAAACACTCCCAATAGGAGACAAAACACTCCCAATAGAGGACAAAACACTCCCAATAGGAGACAAAACACTCCCAATAGAGGACAAAACACTCCCAATAGAGGACAAAACACTCCCAATAGGAGACAAAACACTCCCAATAGAGGACAAAACACTCCCAATAGGAGACAAAACACTCCCAATAGAGGACAAAACACTCCCAATAGAGGACAAAACACTCCCAATAGAGGACAAAACACTCCCAATAGGGGACAAAACACTCCCAATAGAAGACAAAACACTCCCAATAGAGGACAAAACACTCCTAATAGGGAACAATACACTCCCAATAGGGGACAAAACACTCCCAATAGAGAACAAAACACTCCCAATAGGGGACAAAACACTCCCAATAGAGGACAATACACTCCCAATAGAGGACAAAACACTCCCAATAGGAGACAAAACACTCCCAATAGAGGACAAAACACTCCCAATAGAGAGGACAAAACACTCCCAATAGAGGACAAAACAAACACTCCCAATAGAGGACAAAACACTCCCAATAGGAGACAAAACACTCCCAATAGGAGACAAAACACTCCCAATAGAGGACAAAACACTCCCAATAGAGGACAAAACACTCCCAATAGAGGACAAAACACTCCCAATAGGAGACAAAACACTCCCAATAGAGGACAAAACACTCCCAATAGAGGACAAAACACTCCCAATAGGGGACAAAACACTCCCAATAGAGGACAAAACACTCCCAATAGAGGACAAAACACTCCCAATAGGGGACAAAACACTCCCAATAGGGGACAAAACACTCCCAATAGAGGACAAAACACTCCCAATAGAGGACAAAACACTCCCAATAGGGGACAAAACACTCCCAATAGGAGACAAAACACCCCCAATAGGGGACAAAACACTCCCAATAGAGGACAATACACTCCCAATAGAGGACAAAACACTCCCAATAGGGGACAAAACACTCCCAATAGAGGACAAAACACTCCCAATAGGGGACAAAACACTCCCAATAGGAGACAAAACACTCCCAATAGAGGACAATACACTCCCAATAGAGGACAAAACACTCCCAATAGGGGACAAAACACTCCCAATAGAGGACAAAACACTCCCAATAGGGGACAAAACACTCCCAATAGAGGACAAAACAATCTCAATAGGGGACAAAACACTCCCAATAGAGGACAAAACACTCCCAATAGGGGACAAAACACTCCCAATAGAGGACAAAACACTCCCAGAGCCAATATATCTATTTATATATATATATATATATATATATATATATATATATATATATATATATATATATATTGATCAGTAATCAAAATCCTAATGGTCATCCTTATCAGTAGTAGTATTAATTTTATTATTAGTAGTAGTTCTGTAATTATTATTGGTATTAGTAGTATTGTTATTATTATCATCAGTAGTACTGTAGTATTAATATTATTATTAGTAGTAGTATTGTTATTATTATTAATATTATTATTATCATTATCATCATCATGATCATTATTAATGTTATTATAGTTATTATAATTTTCAGCCCAATTTAACTTAGCGGCAGTATGAAGCCATCATGTATCACATGACGGGGGTGGGGGGGTATCTTTAGATTTTGTATTGGGACTCTAATACTTCAAACTACTCATCTGGGTTTAATTTTTTTTATTATTCATGGTATTAACAAACCTATTACCAAAATCATCAAGTGCAGCGCTGTACTGCTCCCATGGCTACACATAAGGTGGGGGGGGGGGGGGGGGGGACCGCGTGTGCGCAGACATTGATTGCTCTCATGTGGCAGAGAAAGAACATTTCCCTTCTAATGAATCACTGCACCAAATCTTCAGCTCCGGTGAAAACTACAATCTGTGGCCTGAATAACTGCGAAAGGGTTAATAAAGTGTGGTGTCCCGGTACCTTATTGCATCCAGTACCTAGTGTAGAGGTCCCCAAAGTCAGAGTACCTACGCTCAGGTAGGGTTCCTCAGGTGGGACAGCCCCTAGTCGCCTCTCCTCAAGTCTAACTTTAATGTTCATAAATGTATATATTAGTAATTCTATCTATGCTATATAGTAATGTATGGTACTTACCTTGTTCAACGTCGTAGGACCTTCGGTCATGTGACCATGCTAGTAACCTCTATGGTATGTTGTAGGATCTTAGGAGTTCCCTGGGTCACGTGTTACCCACAAGTCTCTGTAATGGTGATTGACATCCGTTTGGACCAATTAGCTTTAGTCCAGCCCCTACCCATATAAGGGAGCTGCGTCCAATTATCGCTCTCTTGGGTTGCTGCTCTCGTGGATGCCGGACTAACAGGACGGTGCTGCGCAACTTTCAACGACACGCTAGGCCTCAAAACCTACGGCCTCAGCAGAACCAAAAATCGTGAGTTTTATTCTAATTCCTGCTAATGCTAGCCTGACTACTGGACCGCAACTAATTCCCCTAAATCCAGTGGAACAGCACAATAGACTAAAAGACTCTGAATGCTAAAGTCCCAACCATTGTCAATCTCCAAAAGGAAGCTGTATTGATGAGAGACTGTTATGTTAAGTGTACAGAAAATCTTCAGCAAAGTTAACGCTGTTTACAGAAGCTCACCGGTTGTGGACAATCCATTATTATCATCTACCTCAAACCTATTATCATCTACCTCCCTATCGTTCCTGGGAAGGGTGGCGGTAGGAAAAGCTTTATAGAGGAGCCCCCACCCTGGCGTCACGAATAGCAAGGCTTAACAAGCACCCTTTGATATTCGCACAGCTACACTCCCCATACCCTACACCCCTTAGGCTATCACAAAAGTATACGGACGGAATCACTGGGGAAAAGAAACCACTGTTCTGCCTCTGTTAATCCAAGCAAACAGCATCAAGCGGTGCCTCCAGCTGTTGCTAAACTACAACTCCCTGCAAGCCCAGACAGCCGAAGGCTGTCCAGGCATGCTGGGAGTTGTAGTTTTAAAACACCTAGAGACACGCTGGTTGGAAAACACTGCTCTCTCTGTACTATGTAGCTAAGTGCTCTACTGAATGTACACTGCAGACGAAACTGCACTCCTCCATTGGGCATTGGTGGCTGAAAAGGAACTTACCCCTTTCCAGAACATCCTTAAAGGGGTACTCTGGTGGAATTATTTTTTTTTTTAATCAACTGGTGCCAGAAAGCTACACAAATTTATATATTACTTCTATATAAAAATCTTAATCCTTCCAGTACTTAGCTGCTGTGTGCTCCACAGGAAGATGTGTAGTTCTTTCCAGATGTCACACACTGCGCTCCGGCTGCGAGCACCGGCCATGAGCGCATGGTCCCTGAAACCCCGAATGCCGGCAGGGCTGGGATTCACATCACGGGACGCGCCTGCATGCGAATCCCAGCCCGCCACTCACCATGCTCCGCTGCCGCCTCCGCCTCTGTGTCTCAGCTCCGGCGGGTGCGTCCCTGTCTCTGGCACGTCCGCGCGCACCGGAGCTCTGAAATTTAAAGGGCCAGTACGCCCATAATTAGTTGTAACACCTGACACTACTTTATAAAGTCCCTGCACCTCCCACACTTCCCTGCGCTCCATATTGCCTGTTGCCTTACCCGTGTATCCAGACCTTCCGCTACGTTATTTGACTTCGCACCTTTGCCGCCTGCCTTGACCTTCTGCTACGTTTGACTATGCTCCTGCCTTATCATTCGGTACCTTGCCTAGCCCAGCTACCTGTGTGGTCGAGCCCTGTTGGGTGTAGCGACCTGGGTGTCGCCTGCCGCAGCAAGCCCGTGCTGCCTTGCGGCGGGCTCTGGTGAAGACCAGCGGCACCTTAGACTCCGCTCCCCGACACGGTCCGAGTCATCAGCCACAGGGGTTAGAGGATCCACATCCTGCTTCATAACACCAGTCTGACCACAGTGCTCTCTGCTGACACCTCTGTCCATGTCAGGAACTGTCCAGAGCAGGAGAGGTTTACTATGGGGATTTGCTCCTGCTCTGGACAGTTCCTGACATGGGCAGAGGTGTCAGCAGAGAACACTGTCGTCAGACTAGAAAGAACTACACAACTTCCTGTGGAGCATACAGCAGCTGGTAAGTACATGAAGGGTTAAGATTTTAATATAGAAGCAATTTGAAAATCTGTTTAACTTTCTGGAGCCAGTTGATTTGAAAAAAAAAAATAGTTTTCCATTTGAGATGCATAATACAGTATGTGACCCAGATGATTGCTCTGCCATTACACATTTTCACCAGTAGGTGTCTCCAAAGTACATAGAATACATTGTACATTGCCATTGACTAAAACAGACACAGAGAACAGTGCAAGGTTAAAGGGGTATTCCAGGCCCAAACTTTTTTTTTTATATATATCAACTGGCTCTGGAAAGTTAAACAGATTTGTAAATTACTTCTATTAAAAAAATCTTAATCCTTCCAATAGTTATTAGCTTCTGAAATTGAGTTGCTGTTTTCTGTCTAACTGCTTTCTGATGACTCACGTCCCAGGAGCTGTGCAGCTCCTATGGGGTATTTTCCCATCATGCACAGCTCCCGGGATGTGACATCATCATTGAGCAGTTAGACAGAAAACTTCAGAAGCTAATAACTATTGGAAGGATTAAGATTTTTTAATAGAAGTAATTTACAAATCTGTTTAACTTTCCGGAGCCAGTTGATATATATATTAAAAAAAAGGTTTTAATAAAGTGGTAGAGCAGGAATATGATGGCCAAGGGATATTAAAGGGGACCTTTCATAAAAAAACCTTTTGATATATTATAGATTAATTATGCAGAATAACTTTCCAATTGCAGGTTATAAAAAATTTTCTTCTTTCTATTAAATTTTCCACTTTGAAAAAATGTAATGTATACCAGTCCTGGCCGCAAGCCCTATTTATAAATTTCAGACTCATACTGGAGTCCTAAATCTCAGACTGCAGCCAGGACACAGACAAGCTCAGCACTGTGCTCATAGCACAGCAGGACATACTCCTGACTCTGCCTTACTGCAGGCCCTCATGGCTGTATAGGGAGAGGTATAAGCAGTAGAGGGATGTTCTCATGGGTGTACAGGAAGAGATATTAGCAGTAGAGGAAAGTGCCCATGGGTATATAGGGGGAGGTATTAACTGTAGAGGGAAGTACAAATTGATGTTTAGGAAGAGGTATTAGCAGTAGAGGGAAGTGCTTATGAGTGTATTGGGAGAGGTATTAGCAGTAGAGAGAAGAGCTCATGGGTGTTTAGGAAGAAGTATTAACAGTAGAAAGAGGAAAGTGCTCATGGGTGTACAGGAAGAGGTATTAGCAGTAGTGGGAAGTGCTCATGGGTGTATAAGGGGAGGTATTAGTAGTAGGGGAACATGTTCGTGAGTGTATAGGGGGAGGTATTAGCAGTTGAGGGGAGTTCTGATGGGTGTATATAGGGCAGTATTAGCAGTAGAGGGAGGTGCTGAGTGGTGTATAGGAAGAGGTATTAGTTGTAGAGGGAAGTACTAATGGGTGAAAGGGGAGAGGTATTAGCAATAAAGGGAAGTGCTCATGGGTGTATAGGACGAGATATTAGCAGTAGAGGGAAGTGCTCATGGGTGTTCAGGAAGAAGTATTAACAGTAGAAAGAGGAAAGTGCTGATGGGTGTACAGGAAGAGGTATTAGCAGTAGAGGGAAGTGCTCATGGGTGTTTAGGAAGAGGTATTAACAGTAGAAAGAGGAAAGTGCTCATGGGTTTACAGGAAGAGGTATTAGCAGTAGAGAGGGAAGTGCTTATGGTGTATAGCGAGAGGTATTAGCAGTAGAGAGAAGTGCTCAGGGGTGTATAGGAAGAGGTATAAGCAGTAGAGAGAAGTGCTCATGGGTGTATAAGAAGAGGTATTAGCAGTAGAGGGAAGTGCTCATGGGTGTATAGGAAGAGGCATTAGCAGTAGAGAGAAGTGCTCATGGGTGTATAGGAAGAGGTATTAGCAGTAGAGGGAAGTGCTCATGGGTGTATAAGAAGAGGTATTAGCAGTAGAGAGAAGTGCTCATGGGTGTATAGGAAGAGATATTAGCAGTAGAGAGAAGTGCTCATAGGTGTATAAGAAGAGGTATTAGCAGTAGAGAGAAGTGCTCATAGGTGTATAAGAGGAGGTATTAGCAGTAGAGAGAAGTGCTCATGGGTGTATAAGAAGAGGTATTAGCAGTAGAGAGAAGTGCTCATAGGTGTATAAGAAGAGGTATTAGCAGTAGAGAGAAGTGCTCATGGGTGTATAAGAAGAGGTATTAGCAGTAGAGAGAAGTGCTCATAGGTGTATAAGAAGAGGTATTAGCAGCAGAGAGAAGTGCTTATGGGTGTATAGGAAGAGGTATAAGCAGTAGAGGGAAGTGCTCATGGGTGTATAGGGAGAGGTATAAGCAGTAGAGAAAAGTGCTCATGGGTGTATAGGAAGAGGTATAAGCAGTAGAGGGAAGTGCTCATGGGTGTATAGGGAGAGGTATTAGCAGTAGAGAGAAGTGCTCATGGGTGTATAGGAAGAGGTATAAGCAGTAGAGGGAAGTGCTCATGGGTGTATAGGGAGAGGTATTAGCAGTAGAGAGAAGTGCTCATGGGTGTATAGGAAGAGGTATAAGCAGTAGAGGGAAGTGCTCATGGGTGTATAGGGAGAGGTATTAGCAGTAGAGAGAAGTGCTCATGGGTGTATAGGAAGAGGTATAAGCAGTAGAGGGAAGTGCTCATGGGTGTATAGGGAGAGGTATTAGCAGTAGAGAGAAGTGCTCATGGGTGTATAGGAAGAGGTATAAGCAGTAGAGAGAGAAGTGCTCATGGGTGTATAGGGAGAGGTATTAGCAGTAGAGAGAAGTGCTCATGGGTGCATAGGGAGAGGTACTAGCAGTAGGGAGAGCGAAGTGCTCATGGGTGTATAGGAAGAGGTATAAGCAGTAGAGGGAAGTGCTCATGGGTGTATAGGGAGAGGTATTAGCAGTAGAGAGAAGTGCTCATGGGTGTATAGGAAGAGGTATAAGCAGTAGAGGGAAGTGCTCATGGGTGTATAGGGAGAGGTATTAGCAGTAGAGAGAAGTGCTCATGGGTGTATAGGAAGAGGTATTAGCAGTAAAGAGAGAAGTGCTCATGGGTGTATAGAGAGAGTTAAGGAGGTACTGCGGTAGTGTTATACTGGGGTAATGGTGGTGTAGTTGTTGGGACACTGCGGTAGTGTAATGTGATGTGATGTTATGTACAGTCAGGGGCCCCTGTGATGTTATGTACAGTCAGGGGCCCCTGTGAGGTGACGTTATGTACAGTCAGGGGCCCCTGTGAGGTGACGTTATGTACAGTCAGGGGCCCCTGTGAGGTGACGTTATGTACAGTCAGGGGCCCCTGTGAGGTGACGTTATGTACAGTCAGGGGCCCCTGTGAGGTGACGTTATGTACAGTCAGGGGCCCCTGTGAGGTGACGTTATGTACAGTCAGGGCCCCTGTGAGGTGACGTTATGTACAGTCAGGGGCCCCTGTGAGGTGACGTTATGTACAGTCAGGGCTCCTGTGAGGTGACGTTATGTACAGTCAGGGGCCCCTGTGAGGTGACGTTATGTACAGTCAGGGGCCCCTGTGAGGTGATGTTATGTACAGTCAGGGCCCCTGTGAGGTGACGTTATGTACAGTCAGGGGCCCCTGTGAGGTGACGTTATGTACAGTCAGGGCCCCTGTGAGGTGACGTTATGTACAGTCAGGGGCCCCTGTGAGGTGACGTTATGTACAGTCAGGGGCCCCTGTGAGGTGACTTTATGTACAGTCAGGGGCCCCTGTGAGGTGACGTTATGTACAGTCAGGGGCCCCTGTGAGGTGACGTTATGTACAGTCAGGGGCCCCTTTGAGGTGACGTTATGTACAGTCAGGGGCTCCTGTGAGGTGACGTTATGTACAGTCAGGGGCCCCTTTGAGGTGACGTTATGTACAGTCAGGGGCCCCTGTGAGGTGACGTTATGTACAGTCAGGGGCCCCTGTGAGGTGACGTTATGTACAGTCAGGGCCCCTGTGAGGTGACGTTATGTACAGTCAGGGGCCCCTGTGAGGTGACGTTATGTACAGTCAGGGGCCCCTGTGAGGTGACGTTATGTACAGTCAGGGGCCCCTGTGAGGTGACGTTATGTACAGTCAGGGGCCCCTGTGAGGTGACGTTATGTACAGTCAGGGGCCCCTGTGAGGTGACGTTATGTACAGTCAGGGGCCCCTGTGAGGTGACGTTATGTACAGTCAGGGCCCCTGTGAGGTGACGTTATGTACAGTCAGGGGCCCCTGTGAGGTGACGTTATGTACAGTCAGGGGCCCCTGTGAGGTGACGTTATGTACAGTCAGGGGCCCCTGTGAGGTGACGTTATGTACAGTCAGGGGCCCCTGTGAGGTGACGTTATGTACAGTCAGGGGCCCCTGTGAGGTGACGTTATGTACAGTCAGGGGCCCCTGTGAGTTGACGTTATGTACAGTCAGGGCCCCTGTGAGGTGACGTTATGTACAGTCAGGGGCCCCTGTGAGGTGACGTTATGTACAGTCAGGGGCCCCTCCCCATAATAACACTCATACCCCGGCAGCACATGGTAATAACTAGAGCGGCCTCCAGCCAATCACAGCCGCGCTCTCATCCGCAGACCAACTGTCACCGGCGGCCAATAGGAGGCGGCGATATTGGGGATATAAAGCGCAGAGGGCGGGGCCGCTCGTCTGTTATTCCGGGAGCCTGACACCGCGCGGGGACGAGAACGGCTGAAGAACCGGGAGGTGAGGAGGAGGGGGACGGGGGGAGAACCGGGAGAGAACCGGGAGGTGAGGAGGAGAACCGGGAGGTGAGGAGGGGGGGGACGGGGGGAGAACCGGGAGGTGAGGAGGGGGGGGACGGGGGGAGAACCGGGAGGTGAGGAGGGGGGGGACGGGGGGAGAACCGGGAGGTGAGGAGGAGAACCGGGAGGTGAGGAGGAGGGGGGAGAACCGGGAGGTGAGGAGGAGGAGGGGGACGGGGAGAGAACCGGGAGGTGAGGAGGAGGGGGACGGGGAGAGAACCGGGAGGTGAGGAGGAGGGGGACGGGGGGAGAACCGGGAGGTGAGGAGGGGGACGGGGGGAGAACCGGGAGGTGAGGAGGGGGACGGGGAGGAGAACCGGGAGGTGAGGAGGAGGAGGGGGACGGGGAGGAGAACCGGGAGGTGAGGAGGAGGAGGGGGACGGGGAGGAGGAGGGGGACGGGGAGGAGAACCGGGAGGTGAGGAGGAGGAGGAGGGGGACGGGGAGGAGAACCGGGAGGGTGAGGAGGAGGGGGACGGGGAGGAGAACCGGGAGGTGAGAGGAGGAGGAGGAGGGGGACGGGGGGGAGAACCGGGAGGTGAGGAGGAGGAGGAGGGGGACGGGGGGGGGAGAACCGGGAGGTGGGGGGGAGAACCGGGAGGTGGGGGGGAGAACCGGGAGGTGAGGAGGAGGAGGAGGAGGAGGAGGGGGACGGGGGGGGAGAACCGGGAGGTGGGGGGGGAGAACCGGGAGGTGAGGAGGAGGAGGAGGAGGAGGGGGACGGGGGGGAGAACCGGGAGGTGGGGGGGAGAACCGGGAGGTGAGGAGGAGGAGGAGGAGGAGGGGGACGGGGGGGAGAACCGGGAGGTGGGGGGGAGAACCGGGAGGTGAGGAGGAGGAGGAGGGGGACGGGGGGGAGAACCGGGAGGTGGGGGGGAGAACCGGGAGGTGAGGAGGAGGAGGAGGGGGACGGGGGGGAGAACCGGGAGGTGGGGGGGAGAACCGGGAGGTGAGGAGGAGGAGGAGGGGGACGGGGGGGAGAACCGGGAGGTGGGGGGGAGAACCGGGAGGTGAGGAGGAGGAGGAGGGGGACGGGGGGGAGAACCGGGGGTTGAGGAGGAGGAGGGGGACGGGGAGGAGAACCGGGAGGTGAGGAGGAGGAGGAGGGGGACGGGGAGGAGAACCGGGAGGTGAGGAGGAGGAGGGGGGTGGGGGGGGAGAACCGGGAGGTGAGGAGGAGGAGGAGGGGGACGGGGAGGAGAACCGGGAGGTGAGGAGGAGGAGGGGGGGTGGGGGGGAGAACCGGGAGGTGAGGAGGAGGAGGGGGACGGGGGGAGAACCGGGAGGTGAGGAGGAGGAGGGGGACGGGGGGAGAACCGGGAGGTGAGGAGGAGGAGGGGGACGGGGGGGAGAACCGGGAGGTGAGGAGGAGGAGGGGGACGGGGGGGAGAACCGGGAGGTGAGGAGGAGGAGGGGGACGGGGGGGAGAACCGGGAGGTGAGGAGGAGGAGGGGGACGGGGGGGAGAACCGGGAGGTGAGGAGGAGGAGGGGGACGGGGGGGAGAACCGGGAGGTGAGGAGGAGGAGGGGGACGGGGGGGAGAACCGGGAGGTGAGGAGGAGGAGGGGGACGGGGGGGAGAACCGGGAGGTGAGGAGGAGGAGGGGGACGGGGGGGAGAACCGGGAGGTGGGGGGGAGAAACCGGGAGGTGAGGAGGAGGGGGACGGGGGGAGAACCGGGTAGGTGAGGAGGAGGGGGACGGGGGGAGAACCGGGAGGTGAGGAGGAGGAGGGGGACGGGGGGAGAACCGGGAGGTGAGGAGGAGGAGGGGGACGGGGGGGAGAACCGGGAGGTGAGGAGGAGGAGGGGGACGGGGGGGAGAACCGGGAGGTGGGGGGGAGAACCGGGAGGTGAGGAGGAGGAGGGGGACGGGGGGGGAGAACCGGGAGGTGGGGGGGAGAACCGGGAGGTGAGGAGGAGGGGGACGGGGGGGAGAACCGGGAGGTGAGGAGGAGGGGGACGGGGGGGAGAACCGGGAGGTGGGGGGGAGAACCGGGAGGTGAGGGGGACGGGGAGGAGAACCGGGAGGTGGGGGGGAGAACCGGGAGGTGAGGAAGGAGGGGGGAAGGGGGGGGGAGAACCGGGAGGTGAGGAGGGGGGGGAGAACCGGGAGGTGAGGAGGAGGAGGGGGAGGGGGGGCGAGAACCGGGAGGTGAGGAGGAGGGGGAGGGGGGGGGAGAACCGGGAGGTGAGGAGGAGGAGGGGGACGGGGAGGAGAACCGGGAGGTGAGGAGGAGGAGGGGGACGGGGAGGAGAACCGGGAGGTGAGGAGGAGGAGGGGGACGGGGAACCGGGAGGTGGGGGAGGCCCGGGCCGGGGGGCCCCTGCTGGAGGTGACCGTTGTGCCGCCCTGTGCCCATAACCGCCCCTGTTGGTTCATTGTCTGGTGCGTGTTCACACCTGGTGACCGGTAACGTTGCGTTTCCTCCTCTCTGTACTGTTGTCTTATATATCTGACCCCATTAACCTCTTCATCTCCAGGGTACAGTATATAGGGTGTAGTGTGGCCCTGTATATAGAGCGCTGCTCATTGTGCGCCGTCTCATTACAGGGGTCATAGTGGCGCCATATTTTGTCCTATACCCCACAACACATGGGGGGGCCCAGTCTATAAACATGGCCGCTGCAGGGGCCCGTACATTCCTAGGTCCAGGACGCCTCTTTATTCTGTTTTCTGCCGTCCGCACTGAGGAGCACAGACCACATGGCTCCAAGGTCGGTTTGTGATGATGGGAGTTGTAGGTCAAGGGCGTCCTGTGCGATGGAGATGAGAAATGTTTTAGTGGATTTAGAGGTCGTATTTGTTTCTTATTTTGTGCTATTGCTCTACAACCTGCGGAGCGCCAGCCATTGCAGAACTACAAATCCCAGCATGAAGGCAGCTGAAGGTCAGTGGTCTCCAATCTGAGACTCTTTACTTGTTGCCAAACTACAACTCCCAGCATGCCCCGACAGCTAAGTGATCAGAAACTTGTGGCTCTGCAGTTATTTCAGAACTACAACTCCTAATATGTCCTGACAGCCAAAGGTCATTGGTCTCAACCAGCTGCTCTCCAGTCATTGCAAAACTACAACTCCCAGTATGCCCTGACAGCCTTCGGCTGTCAGGGCATACTGGGAGTTGTAGCTTTGCAACGGGCCATACTGGGAGTGGTAGTTTTGCAGCAGCTGGAGAGCTAAAGCTTGGAGACCAATGACTTTTGGCTGTTGACATGCTGGGAGTTGTAATTTTGTAACAGCTGGAGAGCCGCAGGTTGGGACTCTCTCATCAGGGGCATACTGGGAGTTGTAGTTTTGCAGCAGCTGAAGAGCCAAAGGTTGAAGACCAATGACTTTTGGCTGTTGGCAATGCGGGGAGTTGCAGTTTTTCAACGGGGCCATACCGGTAGTGGTAGTCTTGCAGCAGCTGGAGAGCCGCAGGTTGGAGTTTCACGCAGTGGTCAGGGCATACTAGGAGTTGTAGTCTTGCAATGGT